>NC_061116.1:176643237-176643892 GCF_002878395.1 Capsicum annuum
CGGGAGAGGAAGGGTCGTGACCTCGATCAGGTGAGGTGCATTAAGGGGGAGGACGGTAGAGTGTTGGTGGAGGACGGCCACATTAAGAATAGATAGCAGTCATACTTTCATAGGCTCTTGAAGGACGAAGGGGATAGAGCTATTTTGTTAGGGGAACTGGAGCACTCAGAGGAGTGTCGGGATTTTAGCTATTGTAGACGTTTTAAGGTAGAAGAGGTTAGACAGGCTGTTCGCAGAATGCGAAGGGGTAGGGCGACGGGGCCGGATGAGATACTGGTGGAGTCTTGGAAGTTCGTTGGAGAGGCTGGTGTAAGGTGGTTGACTGGATTGTTTAATGGAATCTTCAAGACGACAAAGATGCCCTAGGCTTGGAGATGGAGTACAATGATCCCTCTCTATAAGAATAAGGGTGACATCCAGAGTTGTAATAACTATAGGGGGATTAAGTTATTGAGTCACTCTATGAAGATCTGGGAGAGAGTGGTCGAGGTGAGGCTGAGACGGATAGTGTCTATTTCGGAAAACCAGTTTGGATTTATGCCTGGCCGCTCGACGACGGAGGCAATTCACCTGGTACGGAGGTTGGTGGAACAGTATAGGGAAAGGAAGAAGGACCTGCACATGGTGTTTATCGACCTGGAGAAGGCTTACGACA
>NC_061116.1:176646892-176801324 GCF_002878395.1 Capsicum annuum
GCGGATGTTGCGCTGGATGTGTGGGCTGACTAGAAGGGATAGAGTTCAGAATGAGACTATCCGGGAGAAGGTTGGTGTGACTCCAGTGGAGTGCAAGATGCGGGAAGCCCGATTGAGATGGTTCGGACACGTGAAGAGGAGAGGCATGGATGCCCCGATCCGTAGGTGTGAGAGGCTAGCGTTGGATGGTTTTAGGTGGGGTAGGGGTAGGTCGAAGAAGTACTGGGGTGAGGTGATTAGGCGGGACTTGGAGCAGTTACAGCTCACCGAGGACATGACCTTAGATAGGAAGGTCTGGAGGACGCGGATTAGGGCAGAGGACTAGGGCCAGTTTGGGTCGCTAGTGTAGGGAATTACTTGGTGGGGGTTTTATGCGTGTTATGATTCCGTGTTCCATGTTTTATTACGAATCTGTGTGCTTTTCTCTGTTTTATATTACTTATGGGTGCCGTGTTTATGATATGTAATCTTGTGCTGCGCTTTACTATGTGTTTGTGTGGTATCACGTGCCTTGAACCGGGGGTCTATCAGAAACAGCCTTTCTACTTCTTTAGAGGTAGAGGTATGGACTGCGTACATCTTACCCCCCCCCCCCCGACCCCACTAGGTGGGAATACATTGGGTTTGTTGTTGTTGTAGTGTCCGATCAAATGGCGACACATAAAATGGGACGGAGGGAGTATAAATTATAATAGTTAACAATTTAAAATGTCTAAAAAAAATTAATCTGTTATATTTTAAAAGAATACGTAAATATATTACAAATCACAATAATTAACACTTACAAAATTTAAAAGATGTAAAACTTAAATTATTTAACGACATATAAAAAATTTAATTAATTCGTCGAATAGTATCACACTTACATATATTGGGACAGAGGGAGTAACATATATTATTTGAAAAATAGTAGAAAGTACTATAAATTATCATAATTAAAAAATCAAAATATGTAGAAAATTTATATAAAATATTTAGTTGACTCTCTAAATTTTATCAACAACAACAAAAAAACTAGCATATTCCCACATAGTAGGGTCTGGGGAGGGTAGAATGTATGCATTCCATACCACAACCTCTAGGGAGATAGAGAGGCTGTTTCCAATAGACCCCCGGCTCAAGACAAAAGATATTAAACAGAAACATCAAAATCGTAGAACATGGTACAAATAAAATAGGTACGACACTCGCAATTAGGGAAAAGAAAAAAGAAATACATACGTAAATCTATAACTAAAGCCATAAATAAATAGATAAATACATAAATTTGCCAACAAACGACAACAAGTCCACCTACTTACTAACTACTACTCCTCCACACCCTTAGCCCTCTACTCTAATGCTTTTCCTCCATAACTTTCTATCTAGGGTCATGTCCTCAGTCAGCTATAACTGCTCTATGTCACGTTTAATCACTTCTCTCCAGTGTTTTTTTGGCCTACCCCTACCCCTTTTAAAACCTTCCAAGCTAACCTCTCACACCTACGAACTGGGGCATCCGTGCCCCTCCTCATCACATGACCAAACCATCTCAACCTTACTTCCTGAATTTTATCCTCCACCGACACCACTCCCACCTTCTCTCGAATAATTTCATTTCTAACCCTATCAACCTTAGTGAATCCACACATCCAGCGTAATATTCTCATTTCTGCCACCTTCAAATTTTGGATATGAGAACTCTTAACCGGACAACACTCTGTTCCATACAACAAAGTAGGCCAGACTGCAACTCTATAGAATTTTCCTTTCAGTTTGAGGGGCACCTTCTTATCGCATAAAATTCCCAAAACAAGCCTCTATTTCATCCAACCTACGCCCATGCAGTGAGATATATCCTTATCTATCTCTCCATTCCCCTGAATTGGAGACCCGAGATACTTAAAAAAATCCCTCTTGCAAACTACCTAATAATCCAACTTTACTACCACCTCCTTCTCTTGCCTCTATTCCATCCAACTTCAGTCTTGGCTATCCTACTACAGAAAGTAACCAAGTGTTTTTCCTTCTTTGATAAGCTAGAGTTCACTACCACTAACCCAAAGTCCCTCGCAAAATCAAAAGCGCAGCTCCCTCATCATTCCTAAACCCAAACCCAAAGCCCGCGTGCACGTCCTCATACCCTAATGAAAATGACCCAATGTGCCCGTTGAAATCTCCTTTAATGAAAAGCTTCTCCGAGCTAGGCATACGTCTAACCAACACATCCAAAACTTCACAAAATCTTTTCTTCTCCTCCTCGTCCCGACCCACCTATGGTGCATACGTACTACAGAAGTTTAAAATAGACCCCCCCCAAGACCAACTTGATAGTTATAACCCTATCACTAACCCTTTTAACCTCCACTACCTGTTCTCTAAGCTCCTCGTCCACTAAGATACCTACGTCATTCCTATGCCTATCGCTACCTGAATACCACTACTTGTACCCATCTACATCCCTTGCCTTGGAACCGACCCACTTGGTCTCTTGGATATACACAATATTTATTTTTCTCTTCCTAAGAATCTAAACCAGTTCTATCGACTTCCCCTGCAAGGTCCCAATGTTCCATGACCCTACCCTCAATCTATCAACTCTCTTATACCTTTCCTTAACACCTCGCACTCTATAAGTCGGGCCTAACCCACCCCAGCCCCCTACCCCCACCCCCACCCCCCAAAACCTCCTAGACCCCTAGGACATAACCTTAATCCACCATTAGCCAACCAAGACACTACTCCAACACAGTACTACCAAGGCTAAAAACAGCAATAACAATAAAGGCACACGCAAAGCTCAAACTGCAACAAAAATTCAAACATCACAGGTGGTAGAGAAATACAGAAAATATATACAGAAAGAAATAAGAAATAGGAAAATACGCAAGAGACAGACCAGAAACAGGCAGCAAATAATAAAAAATAAGAAGTAAACAAACACAAGATAGAAAAACAAGCAACAAAAGAAATCACAAATGAGGAACAGGATCAGAATAGTATAACAAGACCAAAAGTGAATAGAGAAACCAAAAAAAGTGAAACTTGCGAATGGAAAATCTAACAAGAAATAGAAATTAAAATTGCCAAAATACTGGACTGTAAAGAGAAGCTAACAGTAGAGAGTAAGGTAAAGTTTGGACGTCACCAGAAAAAGGTTGTCTTCACGTCACCGAAAATGTCGTCGGAAATATCATCGGCGCTTCTTTCTTGGTGTTGCCGGAGGCTGGTCACTGGTGGGTGTCTTACCAACTATTTTTACCTATTATAAACCAGCTCTGACCGATGCTTCCCTCTTTCACTGTCACCAGAGCTGAGTCGGTGGAAGTCCAAAGTCCACCAGTAATAACAATACCGAAAAACAGACCGATCTGGGGAGAGAGAGGATCTGATCTGGGGAGAGAGAGGTCAAGAAAGAGAGACCTTACCTATTGACGGTGCTAAATTCACCATCACTAGTGATAGCTGGTTTGTCAAGACCATTAGAAAAGGAGTGTTAAGTAAAAGGGAAGAAAAGAAGCGTACAGAGAAAAGGAGCATCCGAAGAATTTGATATCATTGTCAATATTTACAATTCAATTCTCTAAATTTCATCAATGCATATAAATTGAAATAGAAACAACAAAATATATTATCGGAAAATTAAGTAAAAGGATTATAAATTACGATAATTAACAACTTAAAATATTTAAAACAACACGACAATTTAAAAATTATATTAAAAGTTTCATTGGCTCTCCAAATTTCATCGGTGTCGCATAAATTGAAATAACAAAAGTAACACATATTATCTACATTACAATAATTAATAACTTAAAACATAGTAGTATACATTACAATAATTAATAACTTAAAATATTTAAAAATCATTTAAGAAATTTAATTAACTCTTACAAATTTAACGATATCACATAAATTAAGATAAAAAAAATAATTCAAGCACGGTCTCTATGCATCTAGTTATTACTATTATTATTACTAATACATATAAGTGATGAACAAGTGCTCAAAGCAAGCACATGGAAGCTGACAGGACAACCTCCACCTGTCATCTTCCAAGGGTTATTTTTGTCATTTTCGACAGCTTCGTAAGGACCATTTCCGTTATTTTGATAGGGTAAAGCGTAATACGCTACATGTCGACGACATTTTGGGTCAAGCCAAATGTGTCATTTGTTAAGAGCTAAAATTTTTGAACGCTCATTTCATCATAATTTTTTCCTTCATCTATGAGTTTCTCATATCTTCGAGGTTACTCCAGAAGCACGTTAGGACGTTGAATAAGGTATGTTTCCTAGGTTTGATTTGGCTTATCTACCTATTTCTCTTTAACCATCTCTAAAATTAATTAGTAAAACTTAATCTCTTCGCAGGAGAATAGTAAGAGTTATTGGTTGTTCCTGTTGTAATGTGAAGGTATTGATCCTTCTTTCTATTTTCCCTTCTTCGATTTTCTCGCAGCTGTTGCATGTTGATGGTAAAGTTTCTTTAATTTTTGTTTAATTTGATGTTAAATTTCTGATTTCCTGTATGAACTGATAGTTGGTCTTTATAATTTCTTGTACCCTCCCTGGACCCACTATGTGGGAATACACTGGTTATGTTGTTGTTGTTGCACTCTTCCAAGGTTCATGGTTAAATCTCAAATTTGCCTGCTTATAAGGAATGCATGTTGAATTTTATTTGGTGAAGATATCATTTAGGTTGCAACTGTAAAGTGGAAGAGTATCTTCTTTATCAAAAAAAAATGGAAGATTAACTTGTGAAATATTAAATAATACAAGAAACTGATATTTTACATGCTTCCCAAAAATGAAACTGATACTTAATGTGCTTCTTTCTTTGATGATGTGATTCAAGTGTGGATTCATGAAAGGAAATTTATATAGTTAGATTGAGCATATTGTCCTCATATGCTCAAACTTCAATGACATAATCATAGTACCATCTGACAAGGTCAAAGCAGTGTCCTAACCCAAAAATGCAATTTACATCAAAATTGTAGTGGCTTTTGAGTTGGTTTGTAATAGTTAGGGTTTTCAGAATATCTTCTTTTGGTATTTCTTATCGGTAAATTTGTCGTTTCAATGGTATTTGTTGTCGTTGAATTTGCCTTTTAAACATTTTGCTTTGTTGCCCAAATGGATAATTCATATCCAAATTTGATTTTGAGGTAGAAAAGTTACCTGTTTGAAAATAATCCCCAACTTGAGTTCTTGAAGAATTTTCAACTTATTGAATGCATCTTAGTAATTATCTAGCAATTTGGGACCATCGTTCGTCTTTCTTTCAGACGAATTCACGTATAATTATGACTTCTACCTCTATTTTGATATCATTGAATAAGGAAAAGAAAATAGAAAATGCGTATGTATAAGCCTCACGTTCTCTGGAATATTTTCTAAGAGAAATGCTAACTTCTCTCTTTGTTGTAATTTGGTAGTTGAATAAATATTTTGCTTTGCTGTTTGATGTCGGTAAAGATTCCTCTTCAGTACCTATATAGTTTGTACTGTGATAGGTGATTTTGTAGTTTATTTGTTGTAGGTAAATTTTCCTTTTTTAGTACGTCTGATTTGTATTTTCACCAGCTTCACTTTAGTTTTGTATTTGATTGTTTCACTTTTAATTCCCTACGTTTCTATCTATGATAAAGCTCACATTCTGGGGCTCAGAGAAAGGTTCTCTACATTACGTAAATAGTTTGCAATCCGTAAAACACTACAACCAGCAAACTGTACAGCTTATTTTTTCCTGCAAATGTCTTATTATAGGTTCGTCTATTACTTTACTATCTTATATGTCTACGTTTCATGTACACCTTCCCTGCAATAATGAAACAGAGACCAACATAAAGGATCAAAAGCTCCTCGTGGACGCAATCGCCAGAGAAACCACAGACTGGACCTGTAAAGTACAGGTAGTAGACAAGTTCCGGCCTCGCAAAAGCAGTGACTCATCCGTGCATTTCCAGAAAATACTTGTGCAGGATGAAAGTGTAAGCTTGCCTCTCCACCTCTACTTTCCTTTAAAACCAAAGTTCATACCATGAAATTTACTACGTCCAACAATGTTATAATGTACATGACATTTGTTTCTGTCGCAAAGGTAATAACTTTAACGACTTAAGAAATTAAGAAAAATCGAATTCTAACCTCATCAAAAGAACAACTGAAATTCCAACAACTTCTGACATAAATTATTCTAACACATGTAAAATTTGTTCCGTTTTACTTGACTACAGGAACAACATGTTTCTCTAGTACTTTACGGTGATGACATTTTGAAGTACGAGAACCTGTTTGGCCTTTTCTAGACATATTTGGTGTCCTGTGCGAAAGTTAGAGAGCCCCGCAATTACTCAATATGAGCCGGTACGTACGAATGGGTGGCTGACAGCTACACAATCGTCGAGGCGGTTACAATGGATTGGAGACACCCCTTCCTGTTTCAACAAAATTGGATACAGTCTCTTTCTCAGCTATTGAGTAGCAACGTCCAGGTGTCAAATTTTGTAAACATCCATCTTAAGTTCTGGCCTCTTTTCCCGTTAACTAAATAGCCCCTATTGATGAAATTAACTGTTAAGATGCTATTCTTAATTATTTCATACTTTTTGGCAGTAGTAGTTAATTGTAGCGCCATCCAATATACAACTGACCAAAGCAAGCCCTTCTAAGAAGCAATTGTTATAGACCAGAGGTGAGTTACTCGCATACCTGCAACAACTTCACCAAGCATTCTACTTTCTTGTTAAAACATGGCTGAACTGTAATAATTTTTGCATGTACTATTTTGACCAGCAAGAAACCTTTCCTATTTACTATATGAGGTGATCTAGCCGACAACAAAGGAGCTGCATTACTACACCATCTGCATGAGTATCTTGTCATTATTGCTAGGCGTATAAGCGTTATTAAATTTTGCGGTGGTATATTCATTAGTGCATCTTTTGTAACTCTTATTTTTACTTTTTCCTTTTTTATATTGAATTTAAAAAGCTCTTTATCTTTCACATACGCAACTCTAAGACTAGCAACAAGATAACAGTTGACAATCTTAACAAATCCTCAGAATGTGTAGGCTATTACACTGATAAACTAGTATACAATAACATGCTCCCTCTTCATAGGACTATGAAAAAAACATATTTTTACTGTTTCATCTAACC
Organism: Capsicum annuum; assembly: GCF_002878395.1. Lineage (NCBI taxonomy): Eukaryota > Viridiplantae > Streptophyta > Magnoliopsida > Solanales > Solanaceae > Capsicum > Capsicum annuum. The sequence goes on from NC_061116.1 coordinate 176,654,043, forward strand.
TTTTCCAGGGTGAAGCACAACAAACAAATGTTGTTGTCTTATACTTTAAGAATCTCATCATCATCATCATCCTCGCTAAATCTTGCACCAATTAAAGATCAAGTGTTATCTATATCCACCATTCCAGAGTTGTTATCTATGGTTAGTTTACCCCATAACGTATACATGTAATAATTATTTTCTTATGCAACTAAACCCTTATCACATAGTACAACTTGTGAGATCAAAGAAGTTTCTAACATTATTCTATATTACCACTGCAGGTACAAAATTTTCCTGTAGAAGCCAGATTATCACTCCCTGCCCATCCTCAATCATTTTATTTGCTTGCGCGCTCAAATTGCAGTCAGTTTGTGCGCCCAATAACCAAAAAAATGGTTCGATGCTTCAACTTTAAACTAGAATAGAAATTAGTTCCTAGGTAACTACTACAACTACGATATCATATACATACTCAACTATGCACTTTATTTTTCCTGCTTTATATGGTAATACTTGCAAAAGTTTGTGTGTTATCTTGTTTTCGGGATTTTTGAATCTTCTTTCTGCTGATCTCAAAGAAGGGCAGCTTAGCACTTTTTGGGGAACAACCTCTTTATCCTGAAGAGATAGATGTAAGGTTTACGTACATTCTATAATTTCGTAAAACCGACTGACGTGGTTATGTTGTTGTCGATCTAAAAGAATGGCACCTGAACAGTTTTCAGTAACAACCTCCTTACCTCAACAAAATAGAGTTTGACCTGATTATATTATTGTTACTAATCTAAAATAGTGGCAGAAGAAAAGTTTCCAACCACATCCTTTTTATCTCAACGAAATACAGCTAATGTTTGTGTACATTGTGTACTCCGCAAACTCTGATTATGACAATACCAGGTTATTCATTTTCTATTTCTTTAAGTCACGTTATTTTTTCATCAAAGTTTTTAGTGTTTCTTACCATCCGATACTAACACTAAATGAAAAATTCAAAAATTTCCTCTCCTTCAAAATCACAAAAGAAAACCAAACTAAAAGTGAACAAGCAAAATCACTTGTTAAAGAGCTGAATCTAGTTGCACCCTTGTAAACAAGATGAAAAATCTTCACAAAACAATAGTTTACAGCATAAGATCATGAAAGTCTAATTTAAGAAAAGCAGAAACATATAGTAGCTAATGTATCACCTATAATATAATATAAGCTCCGTACATTGTAAGACCTCGCAAGTTTTTTCTCGTCATCTAAGCCTTTAGAGCATGTCAAGTAAAGCCTTATACTTAGAATTTTAGTTAACTGTTCAACACTTAGTTTATTTTTGAGCCTTAAAACTTGGATGAATTATTTCACAACCTTTCCGACCTTCGTTTCTTGATTTTTTTGTTGATACGCGATGGGGCAAGTCAAAAGCACATTTCGCGTGAGTTTTGGAATTTTTAGATGATCTTAAGGGAATGTTTAGTATGCCAAACCAGTAGCTAAAGGTGCTAAGCCCGCGCCACCCAGGGTAGTCCCCCAGGCTAGGTAAGGCACCGCCTAGGGTAGTACCCTGGTCTAGGCAGGGCACCGCCCTGGGAACTCCCTCTGGGAAAATTTCAGCTTCCTTCTCTGAATCCTTAAGGGCATGAATGGTATTTTCCATTCCCTTTTAATCCTTAACATGGGATTTAATCCCCATAACTCCAAATTATAGTCACTTTCATCAATTTTACTCAAGAACACACCTTAGGGTTTCAACCTAAAGTTCAAGAGAACTCAAAATTCAATCGTCAATTTTTAATAATTCTTCTAGATTTGGAATCCCCATTGCAAGAGCTACAAGAATGTAATGCCCCAAATCTGGTACTCGGAATGCTACACGGTGCTTATGACCCCAAAGGATGACAAGCTAACCCATGACTGATATCTATAATTGAGCACTAAATAATATACTGTAAATATGTGTAATATAAGCTGTAAGGCCACAAGGTTCAAAACTAAACTAATACTGAATATAAAATAATGTCTGTAATGGGGTATAACAATACCCAAAACTGAAATAAACTATCTGAAACATATTGTAGTCTGAAAGCCTCTAAAATGTCTGAAATCTGTGGAGTAGATGGGACATGTCCCCAACTAACTTTAACTACTGAAATAATAAAGTAATTAAAATAATCATGATATCCTTGAATGATGAGGACTTATTGCTAGTTTGGCTGTTAAACGTCTGATCTATTAATGATGCTCGGGAGCTCATGCTTCTAAACCTATGGTATAGAACACCATAGTGCAAATGCATCAGTAAAATTGAATATACTAGTATGCAAGTGAGGTAGGCTGAATGTAAGGGTTCATATGCATGAACAATAATAACTGACTGATGACATGAACATGAATGCATGAGAAATACATGCATGAATACATAAATTGGGACTGGGGTCATAACAATACTTAATACTGATGTACTGATATCTGAGTTTACTAGTACTGGATACTAAATAATTGAGTTTATTGATGATATAAATTATGAAGTTAACAGGTAATCAATATCTGAGGTTATTGGCACTATATTACTGATAACTAAGTATACTAATATTGAAAAACTATCTGACTTCTTACTGGACTGGGTGACTGTATCTAACATTCCTAAATCTGAAGAACTATCTAAGTTCTAGACTAAGCTGGATGATTGTATTTGACAGTCCTGATTCTGATGGAACCAACTGAGTTTTGCACTGAACTGAGTGACTATATCTTCCAGTCTTGATATCTGTAGAACTGAACTGAGTTCTATTATTGAGACTGAATCTAAAAATGAGACTATGGGAGGTAATCATCTAACCGACATGCCTCAAAATTGAACTGGTAGGGTCCAACCTGTAAATCAAGCTGGAAGAGTTCCAGTACTGTTCCACGGGTAAAGACAAGCTGTAAGTAAACCCTCTCTGACAGGGAGCACTTTCGCCAACCCCTCCTGTAAGGAAAAACTCAAAGGAGATGTATAGTCCCTAGACTCGTAGAGGTACATCTCAACCTACGTTGGCTACTTAGTTCTGGAATGTAAGGATTGCTTCTAAGGATCATACCCTCTAAAGACTGACAGGTGAGCCCTCATCCTTGGGTTCACTCAGTGTTGAATCCTAGTCTCAACTGAAAAGACACTGAACTAATTTAACTGAACCAAACTGTTACTGATTGTATTGTATAACTAATTTGAACTGGATTCACTAAATTTTGTTGACTGACGGAATACTATTAAGATCTGATAACTAACTGGGATTACTGATATTATGAAGATTACAGAGATTACTAATATTACTGAGATCATTTAGGTTACTGAGATTACTAAGGTTACTGAGTAGGACTAGACTGATACTGAATTCACTGGATTTTCCTAAGTCTTGAGACTGACTGAATTCTAATGATCATGGCTTGACTAAGAGTATCATGAAAATTGACGTTAGCTCTAGGCACACAACTAAATTTTTGGGTACAAGTACCCCCAGGTCTCAATAGCATGAAATTGACAATACTTGACACTTCTTGAATACATGACCAATATAAAAAATTCATCATACAGTAAGTTAGGGATTTCATGAAGCACATGGTTATCATAATGTTGTACATAGATAGGAATGCATATAATAATGTCATAATTTCATACTCCAACATCATGAGTATTCCAACAAACATCTACAATGCACATCAATAGCATGAGAGTCATTTGAACATAAGGGTAAAACATGTATTTATTGTTTGGGTCACAATTAAGCTATAATTCATAATTTCTATTCTCTTAGGCATTTTATCAAATACCTTACATGCACCACTTAGGTCATAGGCATAATCATCAAATTAACACACCATAACCAACTAAGTTTATCGTTTTTTGACTTGCATGCTAACATAGTTTCATAAAATAAATAAAGATTCCAACTTGCGATTTGTACAATAACAACAACCTGAGCATAATCAATCCATAATATGAATATCAGAATTCATAGTTTAAAACTTTATTCTTGGGCTTCATGGACAAAAAGAATCCATGAATGAACACTATGCATACCTTAGTTCTTGATTATACGAAGATTGATGGATAGATTCTTGAATTTGAGTATTGAATTTGAATCCTTAATAGAAAACCCTAACTTGTTATTGAGAGAAAATTGAGAGAGACACTATATTTTGGTTGAATTGTGGCCAAATCCTATGTTTTAGACTTATATAGGGGTGGTAAATTGACCCTTTTGCCTTTAAAATGCCTATATTTAATGACTGAAACTAGGCATCAATGCTATTATCAACGCAGCGCATCGATGACACTGACGTGATAGTCGACGCGTCGTACCATCATCGCATCGATTCTCAGTACTTTGACCCTAACTACCTGCAATAAAATCAACCAACATAATTGGTGACGCGGAGCGCCAAGATTGCATTGGTCCACTATTTTGGGCTTCTGAATGATAATTCCCAAACTACACCTCTCTTATGAGAATGTAAGAGATCATTGTCAATATATAACCTAACTAGGTTAGGATCAAATCCCACAGGGAATAGGGTATGAATTTGAGTTATCTGCAGGTTAATCAATTGATAGTTACTAGTTTCCTATGAATGAGAGATTTTGGAATTGTAACAAATAATTACTTCTCAGTTCAATGTTTGAAATCAATATAATAAGGAAAACCAGAGTTATATTCACTATGGGTATTGGGATTTGACAGACGCTAGTAATGGTTCAAGATTCTTGTGGTACGTAGGAACAACATACTGTCCTTGTCGAAGTTATGTCTAAATGTTTCTCAACCTATTTAGACATTTAATTACCTAATTCTCTCAAACTTAGGGAATTTATATTTCATAACAGGATGTTATCTCAAGTTAATTAATCTTGTTATAGCATTAATTATTAAATGCAAGTTTAATGCTTCCAAGTCCCTGTTGATAATTCATTTCTTACTAGGGTTGATTTCCTATCTCAAGAAAATCACTCGTAAGAAAAGTCTATTGTTTGCAACCAATAGTCAGCATGTAAGATAATGGAATTAACAAGAAGTTCCTACCACTGCTAGAATCTTTAACACTTAGTTATGTTACAAACCCAAACCCATAGATCCCACAACTCGGGTTAAGGAAATTTAGCTACTCATAATAAAATAAGCAAGACAACAAGTTGAATTCATACTTAGATAGATGATCTTATTGCAAGATGAATAGCAACAAGTGTTTCTCAGATTTGATCCAGTAGAAAATCCAAAAACAATTATAATAATCTCTCTAAAGAATTAAAGTGAGAAGATAGAGAGAAAAGTGCTCAAAATGTGAGTTCCAGATATCTAATATGATGAATGAAAATCCTAACATATGCTTTAAATACTTCCATTTAATTATGGAAACAAAATCATGGATCACAGTATTTTCTCGGACAGGTGACGACGTGTGTGACGGCTTATTAGGAGTCTGATGGCTTATCAGGAATGTCGTCAGCTCCTCTTCACTTTGATAATCTCTGTCTTAGGCTGACGATGAGGCTTCACATCTTATCATACATGTGATGACTTATCAGAGATGTCATCACTTCTTCACTTCAAAATCCATTCCCTGCCTAAGCTTGACGGCTTATCACACTTCTAATGGCCTATCACAGATGTTGTCACATATTCCAGCTGAAGGTCATTCTCTGTATAAGCCTGACGGAAACTTTGATAGATTATCATAAGGTTGACGACTTATTATACAAGTCGTCAGTTATTCTTCCTTCTCTACTTGCTCAGAAATCAACTCTTTCACTCCCATAATTGTTGATTTTCTTGTATCTCAACTTTTACTGCAATATCAAAGAGAAAATAATCAAAAACAAAAAAATTTGCTTAAGACTTTGCAATTATTCTCAGTTAAAAGGACAAATGTGTTAGCATCTGCTCACACATCAACACCTTCAACTTCAAATAATTGCTTGTACTCAAGCAACTAAAACACAACCAAGAGGATACAATGCACATTCAGCAATCAACCATCCATATTATCTTAAAACATCTTCACCATCTCCAAGGTCAACCAATTTAAAAACAACTGTGTATGTTATTGAAGAACAACAATGTGACATACAGGAATCAAGATATGGCATCAGTTCAGCAACAACAACCATGCATGTACAAAGACTACTCTATCCAAACAAGTTAGAACTTAGCAATGTAACCAGTGTGACCTCACTACAAAGAAGTCCCAATTTACTTATATCAGTATCCTCTCTGTAACCATAGGGATAATCAAAAGACACTCACTCTCAAAATGAGGTTCCAATCAATGTATGCTGAATACCAGACGTTTGCCCTTATTTTCATTACCAAGATTTCCAGGCGGGTCAGCTAGGATCACTATAGGTCTTCTCTTTGGCTTGTAATGTAGGCTAGGGGTTGGTATGATACTCGATGATATTTAAAGTGACTAATCCTCCTTGATTCTACAGTAGCTTTTGGGGTCTCACTCATTAGCCTTTTTCTATTTTTCTTTTTCTTGATCACACATATTCAAGGATGGGTGCAGCCCTTTCTACAATCACTTCTTTTTTTTCACAACTTTTCTTTTCTTGTTCTTTTCCACCGCACCTATGTTTTTATTTTTTTCTTTTATTCTACCTTTCTTCATACTCATTTTACATCACACACCCCTATGATAGCCACCCTCAACTTAGGCCATTTTCCTAAGTCAAGGTGCACAATGTCCAAGGAGGACTAGGGCCAAAACAGGTTCATTATGATATAAATGGGATGGTGATAGGTGTCATAAAAACAAATAGGCTATTCAGGCTCAAAACAGGGATCAAGGGATATTATGCATACAGGGAAGGTCATTTAGGCTTAAGTGGGATAACATCAAAACGGCCTATGATCCTTTCCAAACCCCTATCCTTCAACCTAGGTAAGACTAACCGGGCAAGTTCTGGATTCAACATACAAAGGGAACTAAGTAAAATATCACACACACATGGCACACAAGTATATCACAAGTTACTGCTCATCCAGTTCGTACAATTGCTTAGCAATGGTTATCAAGTCACTAAAACTAATACCATACAAAGATGTACAGTGGTCACAATTAGATGCAAATCACACAGTTAAAGAATTAAACCATTTGAGAGGTGTTCACAAAATAACAAAACTATGTTAACTACCTTTGGTACTTGTATTTCTACTAGTCAACTACAAAATATTACAACAACAACTTACCCTACACCCTCAACTTAACATCAAAGAAAAATTGAACTAAGAGTTAGAGGATACCTGGAGTAGATCAATCACAGGGATCATGGGTCCCTGACCCTGTTGTTGCATCCTCAGCTGCCTTATCTACATCGGGAGTCTCTCTCTATTCTGACGCATCTGGCCCAACAGTTGTTGGGGGCCTATTAGTTAAGGCACCTATAGCTCTCGCTCGGATGGCTGCCTCCCATTTCTCATTGTCAACTAAGGACTCGATCATCGCCTTCTTCGTTTCCTCTTTTTTAGCCTTCTTTCTCGCCCTTTTCTATACTTTTCTTTTTTCATTGCTATCGGGCCTCTTTCTCTTTTTTTTCTTCACTAGTTCCCCCATGAGATCAAGCAATGGGATTTCACCTTCAAACTTATCAACAGCTGGATCTACTGACACTATAAGTTGGTACTACTATAATACCCCAATATCTGCCTTTACCTTGTCCAGGGCTACTCTAAATTGTGCAAGTTCTGAGCTCGATATTTCTTATACCCATGTATTGAAATGGTTTTCTAATTCATCAATCCAATCGGGCAAAGCTCAAAAGGGCTCTAGTGTGACCTTAATCCTCTTGTTTACCGCAGAGGCAAATTAATTGGAGAAAAGTTATAGCTGAGCCTTACACCACTTGGCTTGTTTTTCCACTCTCTTGAAATTTATCAGGTTGAAGGCAGATTCTATGGTAGACACGGCAGTTGATGGATTTGTTTCATTTCTAGGCACTGATTCTACTATTGCTGAGGATGTCGATGCTACAACTTCATAATCCTGCACCGCTACATTAGGTGCTGAGTTGGTACCTATAATTGGCAGATCTATTTCAATCGTTGTTTCTCTATCAAGTGTCAGCCTCGCTTGATTTTTATCATATCGGATAGGATTGTGGGTCTTCTTGGTAGGCAATTCATTGTCTATCCATGCAACTTTAGGTACATTGGCTGTCTGACAAACCTCATAATTAGAAAAGGGAAAGAGTATGCCATGTCAGGTCTTGAGACCCGAATTTTCATCTCCTCAACAATGATCTCTATGAAATTCAAACTGAGTTGCCATAAAACCTGCCACCAGTATTGCTCTATCATCTTTAATGATGTTATATCCCTCAGTAGGCATCAAATGGGTACGCACTACACCCCACCAGAACCTTGCCTCTTTAGTTAGGAAGGTCTTAAAAATCCTTTTATTCGAGTTGGTCAGCCATTCAGGTTTTCCTTCAACTATGAGAGTGGCTAACCAAAACCATTGATTTGGATGATGCTTCAACCGAGCATAGAATGCAGGTGAAGTGGCCTGAGGAGTAAATTCGGGGCCATGAATAAATTTGTTAATTGTTGTTTCTGTTAGATCCACCATAACACCCCGTACTGGAACTTTATCCAACAAAGATTGATCCGCTGATTTCTCTCCTTCTTTGCACATGTTCTCTAGTTGAGCCTGATAGTTTGCATAGAACTCCTGAACTAGTGTAGGGCAAAATGAGCTTCCTCCTTTCGCAATCCATCCCAAGTCATACTCTCAGAATTTCTACTCCACTTCAGGGATTTTCTAAACCCAGTAGTGATGATCTTCTTTTATTTAAAGATTTCTCTTTTAACAGTTCTTCTTTTAGTTCTGAGAAGCCCATCATAGAAGATTTTCTATGCCTTGGGAATGTGCCACCTAGCACTATCTCGAACCCCGGGGTTCTTACATTTAACTAGAGTCCCCGAATCAAAGATTCTTCATCATCCTATTGTTCAGCAGAAGGGGACTCAGATAATGGTCCCCCAGATTCAAGTTGCTCAGAATCAGCATGCTCTGACTTAGGTACCCCAGACTCAGAATGCTCAGACTCAGGCTGCTCAGAAGTTGTACTGTCAGGTGGTGTGGTTGCTTTAGTATCACTTTCTTCACTTTCCTCCACCTTAACTGGTGGAGGTGGAGAAGAATCTTTTTGGGCTTTTCTTTTTCCTTTGCTTTCTGAGCAGTAGCTCCTCCTTCTAGTAATCAATCCCTCATCAAAGAGTCTCTAAGGTACACTCTCCTTTGTCACTTTCTTGGTAGGTTTGGTGATCTTTCCTTTGGGTGCCATTATAATACCTGTAGCAAAAAAAAAAAGCAATCATTTAGCACTCATGATCATACAACTCAAGAAGTTCAGTCATTATCATTCCACATCCCTCAAAAGAGGTTCACAATTGTATCAGAGTAAAGTTGTGATGACATATTCTAATAAGTCATCACAAATATGATAGCTTATTAGGCGTGTCATCAGCCTTAAATAGAACAGGCTTATTTTTCCTAACTTACGACAACATAGTCTGATAAGTTATTTTATTCATGATAGCTTATCAGGCATATCATCAGTTTTAAATAGAACAATCTTATTTTTCCTAACTTATGATGACATAGTCTGCTAAGTCGTCATATTCGTGATAGCTTATCATTCATATCGTCAGCCTTAAATAGAACAGACCTATTTTTCCCAGCTTGTGATGACATAGTTTGATAAGCCATCACATGCGTGATAACTTATCAAACACATCGTCAGCTCAGAATACAACCTCCAACTCAGTTTTAGCCATGATTATCAAACCATTTTCTTTTTAGAATTGCATGGAGTTGTGTTCTTGAACTAAGCCCTGGGTTGTTTTGCACAATGCAGTGCTATAAACCCTAGATTTAATTTTTTACACAATGGCAAGTTATGCTTTCCTCAATCCCTTTAAAACTAAGATTTACATTAGTTGCATTACTTACCAAATGAAGAGAAGAGTTAAGTGTTGAGCATACCTGATGAACGACTTTCACTTGGTTACTCGAGTGAAAAAAAGTTCGCAGATGAAAGAGGGTCCTTGATTTTTTTGAATTCAAACCCACTCTCATAAGAAAGGATATTTTTCTTATTTTACTTGGAAATATTTTTGAAAGAGGAAGGTAATAAACTAACTATGGAAGGAAATAAAACTTAAAAGAGATAAAAAGAGTACGTGGGAAGGTCAAAAGGTTGACTGGGCAGTCGGGTTGGATCATTTTTTAATTCTGGGTCCAAATTTCACCTGACAGCTTATCAGATGTCTATTAAGTTATCGATAATGTCGTCAGCTCAAGGCAGTATGCTGTCTCATTTTGAATTCTCCAACGCCATATCTAAAGGCTTATCATAGGTGTGATAGTCTATCATAAACGTCGTTAGCCTTATCAAAACATGTCTCAACTTTCTTTAGCTGACTACATCAGTTTCACCTTCTTTGTACTGGAACTTAACTACAAAAAATAAAAACATTTTTCTTGAAAACATAAAAAATTTGGGTTGCCTCCCAAAAATGCTTGATTTAGTGTTGCGGCACGACTCGGTTATTTTTACTACTCAGACTTCATCAAAACAACCTGCTGATACCTCTTTTCCATTTTCATAGAATACATCCATGATTGAGAAAACATTCATCTCCTTTTGCTGTGTCATGGGTGAGTGTATTGCGAATCTTGCTTCTTTGTCACTGATCTTGAACTTCACATCATTTAGCTCTATGTCTACTATCACTCTCCCAGTCACAAGGAATGTTCTACCTAAAATAATGGGTACTTCAAAATCCGCATCACAGTCAAGGACTACGAAATCAGTAGGAAGTATAAAGTCGGCCACCTTTACAAATACATCATGTAGTATTCCTACTTGCTGCTTTGCAGACCTATCCGCCATCACCAACTGCATGTTTGTCGAGGTCGGATCTCCCAAACCAAGCTTTATATACACGGCTAGTGGCATCAGATTTATGCTCGTCCCCAGATCACATAGGGCCTTAGCAATATCGAGAGGCCCGATTGCATATGGAATAGTGAATGCTCTAGGGTCAGCCTTCTTCTGCTCTAAGGATCGTGTAGAAACGACACTGCAATGGTGGAGATTGTCCACTGTCTCATAGCTTACTACCCTTTTCTTTGTCAACAGATCCTTCATAAACTTAGCATATCCTAGTATTTGCTCAAATGCCTAAACCAATGGCATATTCACTGTCAATTGCTTGAGTATTGCCATGAACTTGGTAAATTTTGTATCATCAGTGTTTTTATTCAATTGTTGAGGAAAGGGAGATGGTGGTTTTGGAATAGTGGTAACCGCTACCTCCTTCTCCTTCTGTTTTCCCTTTTCTAAAGCATTAGTAGGGTTGTCCAGCTTCTTAGCCTCCGCTGGACCACCTTCTTCTAGTTCATCATCAACTACCTTATCAACTATATTTTTTACCATAGAGGGATAGGTAATATCTTACCACTTCTAGTGGTAATCGCCATACATGAGCCACCATTCCACAGATTCTAGACCGTATCACTAGGTAATGTTCCACTCTTCCTCTGGTTCAGCACTGTGGAGAGTTGGTTCATTTTCTATTCCAGCTGTTTGATCATAGTAAAGTATAAGTTTACCAACTGACTAATAGAGGACAGATCGGTCTTCATGGTAGTCACCCCTGAGTTGATAGCCTCCACTCCCTTTAATAATTTAGCCATTATGTCCTCCATGGACATCATTTCAAAACTTGTTGTAACAGCCTCACGATTTCCAGGAGGGACATATAGCCCACTCGTATCATTATTGCTCCTCCAATTTCCTTGCTCCAGATTCTTATATCCAGCCTTGTCATAGTAAGTCCAACCTTGATTTTCTTGGCTATTGCCTCAAAAATCCCCCTGATTGTTTACATAGTTCACCTCTTCTTCTGAGTTAGACTTTACTTTGCCCTGCAATCCCACAGCCTTCACTTTCTCTATTTTACCTGATAGTAAATGCTTGGTTAGTAAGTCCATCTGTGTTTATAGGTGAGCCATGTCTTGAACACACTCTTCATCTCTTCTACGTTGTTCCGCAGTCATCCCAACAGAAATAGTGGGGCTTGCTACCACAGAGTGTCTGGTATGCCATGCCCGACTCTATTTATTCATTCTCTCTAGCATTTCTGAAGCCTTTAGGAATGTAAGATCAACAAACAAACCACCACCAGTAATATCTTCAATTGGTTTTGTCATAGAGTTAAGAGCCTTGTACAAAGTCTCCATCAAGTGTTTGTCCATCATATTATGGTTCAAACACTACGTCAGCTTCTTTTTTAATCTCTCCCAGGTTTCATGCAAAGCTTCGATTGGGAGCTATCTAAAGTTACTAATCTCATCCCTGAACTGTACCCTCCTAGAAGGTGGAAAGAATCTTTCTAGGAAAGCTCTTTTCCACTGCCTCTAGTTGGTGATAGAATCGGGTGTCAGCTCATTAAGCCATAATATTGCCTCCAGACAGAGACAATATAAATAATCTCAAATAGATAGCATTCTGACCCACTCCTGGGTTATCAAAAGATTTATAGATGGAGATAAAGTTCACCAGATACAAATTTGGATCATCCCCAGGAAGGCCACCAAACAACCCCTTCAGATTAAGGAGTTGAATCATAGTACTCGTAATGTTGAATTTTTTCCTAGGTGCTAACGGTGGAGGAATAATATCACCCATTGCACCTGCTCCATCCATTCCATCATCATCATCATTGAGGTCATACTGGACCGGCTGGTGATCTTGCCTTTTTTGGAACAGACGGTACCTGTTAGCATTATGTTGTACTGGTGCAGCTATTTGCTCTACACACCTTGGGTTACCAGGGTTTAGCAACTCCTCATCTCCCAAATCTTCATCCTCAGGATTTGGATGCCGTACTTTTTGACCGATATTCTGCATATTCACCTGAGCTCTAGCTAATGCTGCTAACATGTCAACCTTTTGCTGGTCTGCCATTCTGTCGATTAGTTACGGTTTCGAATTAAATGGTACTAATAATCCTCTGAAACTTTTGGTTCTTAGCATACACCACAAAAGTCCTTCAGAAAACAAAAACAACAAATAAACATAAAACTAGGAAACTTGACTAACAGACAATTAGCACACACAAACTTTAATTTACAACCATACTCCCCGAAAATGGTGCTATTTTTAATAACGCTCAAACTATACCTCTCTTACAAGAATGTAAGCGATCGTTGTCAATATATAACCTAACTAGGTTGGGGTCGAATCTTACATGGAATAGGGTGTGAATTTGAGTTATCTACGGGTTAATCAACTGATAGTTACCAGTTTACTATGAATGGGTTTTTCTGGAAGTGTAACAAATAATTACTTCTCAGTTCAGTGTTTGAATACTCTTAAAATAATTTAATAAGATAAAATATTTACTATACAGAATGAGTTTCAGATTTCACCTAGCTTACATGATTTGAGAACAAGAAAATAATATAGACTTTAGAACTAATTGTAATGGCTCCTGAGATTCAGATTATATGTTTTACTATTTATTGTTTTATATCTTCAAATTTTGTGTTATTCACGCTATGTGAGCCATTTACATTAGCATGCATGATTTTATAAACAATGGTGATGTTGTTTTACATATTGCATGCATCCCCATATACTCAGTACATTCTCAAAGTACTGATCGACATATACGTCTGTGTGCTACATTGTCTTATAATGTAGGTTCAGAAGCTCAGTCTCAGCAGCGTCAGTGATCTCTGAGTGTCTTGTCTATATTTTCTCAATTGGTAAGTCCTCATGGTTCAAAGACCTATTTCTCAGATTTTTAGATTTTTATCAGTTGTTATTTCTTTTAGATCAGTTGAGTCAGTTGGAGGTCTGTCCCAATGACTCTCTACTTCATTAGTAAGTAGAGGCTTGTCAGAATAGACTAGCGGTTGAAGTCTTCTAGATTATTTTCAGTACTTGAAAATTGAGATGATTATTTTAGTTTAGAATTAATATGATATAGTGTTGTTGCTTGACTTATTTATCCTAAAGTAAGTGTTAGAAGTAGTAGTAGGCTCAAAGGGTTAGCTTAGGGCTACTTGTAGCCTTAAGCAACATTCCAGGATGAGATTTTGGGGTGTTAAAAATTTGGTATCACAGCCAAAGGTTTAAGGAGTCCTAGGGAGTCTAACATGCCACGTTTCATAGAGTCTTGATCATTGGTGTATATCACGCCATATCTATAAGCTAGAGGCTATAAAGCATTTTAGGAAAAAAATCATCTCTTTCTTTTAAAATCCATTGTACATATATTTATCTCTCTACTATTAATTCGTGCTCTCTTATGACAGAAAATACCTCCCTGCAGAGTCAATGCCCATAGGAATAACGAACCACCTCAACCTGTTGATCCCCTGAATGAGAATGTGTCTTTTATCAAATTCTAGGCTACTTTTCATATATTAGCCCGAGCCATGACTGCTACTGTGCAAGCCAATAATCAAGCTACTGCTCCACAACACCAAGGGGGTGATGCATCCGTAGCCAGACTCCGTGATATCATGAGGATGAATCCGCCAGAGTTCTATGGGTCAAAGATAGGTGAGGATGCACAGTTGTATCTTGAGGAGGTGACGAATATCACCCAAGTATGCATGTGCCTAAAGAGAAGAGTATGGAACTGGCCTCTTATCATTTAAAAGATATTGCTTATAATTTGGTGGTGATGTAGAGAAAGTATAGAGGGGAGGATACTGCTCTCATGACCTAACAGGTATTCTAGGATAAATTCTTTGATAAGTTCTTCCCACTAGAAATATGGAAAGAAAATATAGATGAGTGTATGAGCTAGAGGTAAGGCTCCATGATAGTGAAAAAGTACTGCCTCAAGTTCAACTAGCTAGCTAAGTATGCTCCTAACTTAATAGCTGATCCCAGATCTAGTATAAGTAAGTTCGTGACAGGTGTGTTTGGATTGGTGGTAAAATAGTGTAGGACTTCTATGCTTAACAGGGATATAGATCTTTCTAGGCTCATGATGCATGCTCAGTAGATTGAAGTAGAAAAGATTAGGGAAAGGGATAGAGTTAGTGGAAATAAGAGGTTTAGATCAGAGCAGCATGAGTATGGTCAGACTAGATCTCATAGAGAAAACCACCCACAGTTTTAGGGCCATTATTCTATGCCATCACGTTCATCAGCTAGTGCTCCTACACTCAAAAATAGGCAAGAGCAGTGGGGTAAGTCTTTTGTGTCCAGATCTCAGAATAGTGTGAGTGGTAGGCCCAGTCATCCTTAGTGTACTAAGTGTGGTAATAATTATCCTGGCGAGTGTTTAGCTGGTCAGAGGGGTTTCTATAGGTGTGGCTAGCCGAATCACAGAATTAAAGAGTGCCCGCATGCTAGGCGGGGAAATAGAGATATTCATCCCCAGACTCAGGTTAATGGTGCACTAGCTCCTTCAACCTATCCACCCCTTCTGAGGGCGCTTCATCCAATATGGTGGCGATCATCATCAGAATCGCTTCTATGCTTTACTATCTCACCAGGAATAGAAGGATTTCCTAGATGTTTTTACTTGTATGCTTCGTTTCTTTTATTTTGATGTGTCTGTATTGTTGGACCCTGGGTTAAGTTTTTCTTAGATGAAGCTGTTAGTGGCTGTGAATTTTGAGATAAGTTCTAAAGAGATCCCTGAGTCTTTGCAAGTTTCTACCCCAGTAGGTGAGGCTGTTGTTGCTAAGCAAGTTTATAAAAAGTGTCCTATTACTGTTTTTTATAAAGTCATATTTGCTGATTTGATAGAGTTGGATATGGTCGATTTCGACATTATTCTGGGTATGGATTGGCTTCACTCTTGTTATACATCTATAGACTATCGTACCCATGTGCTTTTCAATTTCTTGATGAGCTAGTATTTGAGTGGTCTAGAAATTTTGTATCTCCCAAGAGTCATTTTATATCCTATCTCAAAGCCAGAAATTTGATTTCTAAAGGTTGCATTTATTATTTAGTCTAAGTTAAAGACACTAAGTCTGAAACTCCAACTCTCCAGTCAGTCAATATAGTTAATGAGCTTCTTGATTATTTCCAGAAGATCTCCCAGGGGTACCTCCCGATAAAGAGATAGAGTTCGAGATTGAACTTCTTCCTGACATACAACCTATTTCTATTCCTCTATACCATATGGCACTCGGCGAACTTAAGGATTTTAAAAAACAACTCAAAGATCTTCTAGATAAAGGTTTCATAAGGCCCAATGTTTCTCCTTGGGGCGCACCTGTCCTGTTTGTGCGAAAGAAAGATGGTTCCTTGCGTATGTGCGTAGACTACCGTCAGCTTAATAAGGTCACAGTCAAGAATAATTTCTCTCTTCCTAGAATTGATGATTTATTTAATCAACTCCAAGGTGCAAGTTATTTCTCAAAGATAGACCTTAGATTAGGCTATCATCAGCTTAAAGTAAGGGAGTATGATATTTCCAAGATAGCCTTTTGAACCCGTTATGGTGATTTTGAGTTTCTAGTCATGTCTTTCGGGGTAACCAATGCTCCAACAACTTTTATAGATCTCATAAATCGAGTGTTCAAACAGTATCTTTATATATTTGTCATAGTGTTCATAGATGATATCCTTGTTTACTTCCATAGTAAGGATGACCATGCAGAACATCTTAGAACTGTCTTGTAAACTCTTAGAGATCATCAATTATTCACCAAATTCAGCAAGTGTGAGTTTGGGCTAAGTTGAGTATCCTTTCTGGATCATATTATTTCAGCCGAAGGCATTAAAGTTGGTCCCTAAAAGACAAAAGATGTAAGAAAATGGCCTAGAGAAAATGGCCTTTAACTATCTCTCTGTCTGACATTAGAAGTTTCTTAGGTCTAGCTGGCTATTACCACCGTTTTTTGAAGGTTTTTCATCTATTGTGTATTCTATGTCTAGACTGGCCCAAAAGAAAGTTAAGTTCCTATGGTCAGATTCCTATGAGAAGAGTTTTCAGGAGTTGAAAACTCAACTTATTTCAGCCCTTGTGTTAACATTGCTCGATGGTACGGATTTTTTATGGTGTATTGCGATGCTTCTAGAGTCGGTTTGGGTTGTGTGTTGATACAGAGAGGTAAGGTTATAGCCTATGCCTCTAGATAGTTAAAGCCTTATGAAAATAATTACCCAACCTATGATGTCAAATTAGCTACGATGGTTTTTTCTTTGAAAATTTAGAGACACTATCTATATGGTGTTCATGTTGATGTGTTTACCAATCATAAAAGTTTGCAGTATGTGTCTAGTTGGAGGGAGTTAAATCTTAGATAGAGGAGGTGGTTAGAGTTGCTAAAAGATTATGATATGAGTGTATTGTATCATCCGGGTAGGGTCAATATAGTGGCAGATGCCCTTAGCAGGCTGTCTATGGGTAGTGTTGCTCATGTGGAGAAAGGTAAGAAGGAGTTAGCTCTTGAAGTGCATCATTTGGCTAGACTGAGTGTTAGGTTTCTTGATTCAGCTGAGGGGAATATATGGGTTCAAAGTTATTTTGAATCTTCTCTGGTTTCAGAAGTGAACAAGAAGCAAGATATGGATTCTAGTTTGCTCAAACTGAGAGAGTTAGTTAAAGACCAAAAGGTAGAGGTTTTCTCCCAAGGGGGAGATAGTGTGTTAAGGTTTCAGGATAGATTGTGTGTTCCCTGTGTTGATGGTTTAAGGTAGAGGATTATGGTCGAAGCGCATGGCACGCGCTATTCTATTCATCCCAGCACTACCAAGATGTACCGCGATTTATGGGAAATATATTAGTGGAGTGGCATAAAGAAAGATATAGCAGATTTTGTGGTGAATTATACAACTTGACAACAGGTTAAGGTAGAGTACCAAAGACCTGGTGGTAAGATGCAAGAGTTTGGCATTTCCATTTGGAAGTGGGAAGAGGTGACTATGGATTTCGTTATTCGTTTACCTCTTTTATGCCATCGTTATGATTTGATTTGGGTTGTTGTAGACAGGTTGACTAATTCACCATATTTCTTTCCAGTGCATACATCTTATACAGCTGAGGATTATGCTAAGTTGTATATCCAAGAGTTAGTTAGGTTGCATAGAGTTCCCATATCTATCATCTTATATAAGGTTACTCAGTTTACTTCTCAGTTTTAGAGAGCTTTTCAGAAGGTCTTGGTACCTACGTTTATCTTAGTTCTGTCTTTCATCCGCAAATAGATGGTCAGGCTGAGAGGACCATCCAGACTTTGGAAGATATGTTGAGAGCTTGTGGTGTTGATTTCAAAGGTAGTTGGGATGAGCATTTGCCATTGACTAAGTTTGCGTATAACAATAGTTATCATGCTAGCATTCAGATGGCCCCATTTGAGGTTATTTATGGTAGAAGATGTAGATCACCCATAGGTTGGTTCAAAGTGGGTAAGGCTGCATTAGTTGGGCCTGATGCAGTGTTTGAGACTATGGAGAAAGTCAAGTTGATTACAGAGTGGTTGAGGGCAGCCCAGAGTCATCAGAAGTCATATGTAGATGTGAGGAGAAGGGACCTTGAGTTTGAAGTTAATGATTTAGTGTACCTAAAGATTTCACCTATGAAAGGAGTGAAAAGATTTGGCAGAAAGGGGAATCTTAGTCCCTATTATGTTAGCTCCTATAGAGTTCTGAGTCGTGCTGGGAGAGTAGCCTATGAGGTTGAGTTGCCCGCAGACTTTTTAGTTGTTCATCCTATCTTTTACATCTCCATGCTTAAGAAGTGCATTGGTGATTCTGTTGTTGTAAATCCTTCGTAGACCCTGATGTTCAGAATAGTCTTCATATGATGAGATTCCAGTTGAGATCCTAGATTACCAGATCAGTAGACTAAGGAACAAAGAAGCTCTCTTGGTCAAAGTTTTATGGCGGAACTAGTCAGTTGAGGGCGCTACTTGGAGAGCGAAAGCAGACATATGAGCCAAGTACCCACACCTCTTCTCCACAAATTCAGATCTAGCCGAAGGTATTATTTTTCCTTAATTCAGTTCCTTTCTAATCAAAGATTCATCTATGTCTCTATTCTTATTAAGTTCATGTGTTCTCTAAAGTTCTAAAGAGTTTAGAATGATGTAGATTTGGGTTAACAATTTGTTTCAGCTGTGTATCCTCAGTTTTCTCTGTATTCTTATCCTAACGAGCGATATTCGAGGATGAATGTTTCCAAGGGGGAGATACTGTAAGACCCCGCAAGTTTTTCCTCGTCATCTTAGCCTTTAGAGCATGTCAAGTAAAGCCTTATACTTAGAATTTTAGCTAAGTGTTCAATACTTAGTTTATTTTTTAGCCTTCGAACATGGATGAATTATTTCACGACCTTTCCGACCTCCGTTTCTTGATTTTTTTTTTTTGATACGCTATGGGGCAAGTTAAAAGTACATCTCGGGTGAGTTTCAAAATTTTTAGATGAGCCTAAGGGCATGTTTGGTATGCCAAATCAGTAGATAAAGGCACTAAGCCTGCGCCGCCCAAGGTACTCCCCCGGACTAGGTAGGGCGCCGCCCAGGGGAGTCCTCCGGTCTAGGTGGGGCACCGCCCTAGGAACTCCCCCTGGGAAAATTTCAGCATCCTTCTCCAACTCGTTAAGGGCATGAATGGTATTTTCCATTCCCTTTTCATCCTTAACACGGGATTTAATCCCCATAACTCCAAATTATAGTCACTTTCATATATTTTACTCAAGAACACACCTTAGGGTTTCAACCTAAAGTTCAAGAGAACTCAAAATTAAACCGTCAGTTTTTAATAATTCTTCTAGATTAGGAATCCCCATTGTGAGAGCTACAAGAAGCACCCATCAATTGTACGAATAGCATCCCAAAAGCTAGAGCTCATTCAAAGTTCATAATTCAAGGTATGTGGGATTTGAACAAAAACAATCCTTCCGTTCTTGTGCCCAAATTTGTGGTTATTTACAAAAATATATGACTTTACATATTTTCCTATGAAATTGAAGTATGAATTTATACCCTATGTTGTTGTTCATGATATTATGATATTTTCAATGCTTTAGAAGTTGAAATTTTATGAGTATGAGTATATTTTTGTGAGCATTGCTGAAATTTCTAGATTTTAATATGATTTACGGATGATCATGTTATCAAACATGAATTCTTAGATGTTTTAGCATGATATCAATACATGGGTCATTAATCCCTATTTGAGATTGGTATTTTGAGTGTTGTTGTGCTAGAAGCACCCTATGATTTTTATTTTTTTTTGTGAAATATTATTGAGAAAAAATTTGACCTTTTGGTCACAATGGAATTGAAATCCACTTTACAAATTTAGATTTCAGATTTATAGTTGGTTTCCATTATAAACCATTAGATTGCTTTTAAAGTAGATTTTCTTAAAGATTTTGAGCATAAGATTGGGAGTAGTAATTAGCACCGAGCGGGAAGTGTGGGATTAGCGTGCCCTATCTTCCACAGAACTACGTGCCACTGTAGGTACAGATATTTATTTTCACTTCTACGTGGATAACTCAGATTGTGATCACATAGATTACATTATTCTATTCCGATGGCAAGGGTATAACAACCCTACCTAACGGGAGCTATACGTGGGACTTCATGGGTGCTCACATGGTGTATGTCAGTTAGAAGAACCTCCAAAATAAAAGTTCCCCACTCTTAAAATAGTTTGCTGAGATAAAATATTTACTATGCAGAATGAGTTTCAGATTTCACCTAGCTTACATGATTTGAGAACAAGAAAAAAATACATACTTTAGAACTAATTGTAATGGCTCATGAGATTCAGATTATATGTTTTACTATTCATTGTTTTATATCTTCAGATTTTGTGTTATTCTATGTGAGCCATTTACGTTAGCAGGCATGATTTTATAAACTATGATGATGTTGTTTTACATATTGCATGCATCCCCACATGCTTAGTACATCTTCAAAATACTGATCCACATATACGTCTATGTTCTACATTGTCTCATAATGTAGGTTTAGGTGTTCAGTCTCAACAGCATCAGTGATATCCGAGTGTCTTGTCTACATTTTCTCAGTTGGTGAGTCCTCATGGGTCGAGGACCTATTTCTCAAATTTTCAGATTTTTATCAGTTGTTATTGCTTTCAGATTAGTCGAGTCAGTTGGGGGTTATCCCAATGACTGTCTAGTTCATTAGTAAGTAGATACTTGTCGGACTAGACTAGCGATTGAAGTCTTCCAGATTATTTTCAGTATTTGACAATTGAGATGATTATTTCAGTTTAGATTTAATATGATATAGTGTTGTTGCTTGACTTATTTATCCTAACGTAAGTGTTAGAAGTAGTAGCAGGCTCAAAGGGTTAGCTTGGGGCTACTTGTAGCCTTAAACACCGTGTGACATTTCGGGATGAGATTTCGGGATGTTACATACATACACTAGATTCCTTATCCTCATACTGGCAGGTGTGGACTAGCGAAAAACTATAACATAAACACACACCTTAACTTAACACATAAAATTGTTTTTACCTTAGTCCTTCGAGTTTTTTTTTTTAATATTTACAACTTTTTGGTAAAGGAGTCATTTATCAAAGTAATTTACTCCATTCTTTATTTATCCATTCTCTTCTAACATCTTTTCTCTTTACTCTTCAACCTAGTAAATACTCCATCGCCTCGTCCATCATTTCTACCTATTTCTGTTTCTCTACCTTGCATTTTTTAGATGTTTGTGTTGTGTTTTGAAGTGTGAAAATCTGCTGAACCTAAAAAGTGATGTTAGATCTGTTATCTGATCATAAATTTCATCTTTTAAGTTTATATGAAATATTTTTCATACGGAAGTTTATATGAAATTCTAAAGCTTGCAGGTTGATTCACTTTAAATGATAGGGAAGTAGTAGTTTTGTGAATATGACATCCAAACTGTCAAACCTTGGTTTGAATTGTTTCACTTTACAAAGATAGGTTTACTTTGAAGCTTCTTCTAGGAAAATAGGTTGCCAAAGCGATTCAATAGGCATTGTATTGATCTTAACAATCGATGGCGATGCTTAGGATGGTTAGAATTAACTTGTTGCTTTCTTTTAAATAGTTATTCACGTATTCTGAGGTTCATGGGAAATATTAAGGCAGAGTAATTAGAGCTTTGTTTATTTGAACGGCTCTAGGGTGGTGTTTCTCATGGCAATGGATATGTGCTCAATCTTTCTTCTTTTAAAGTTAATCCTTACAAAGTATAAAAATTCCTTGACAAAGAAGGCTGCTCAATAGTGTTGAATAGGCTTGCGACCGTTTGGTTTAGGAATGTGTAGATTGTATATATTTATGATTTTAATACCAACAATAACAACAACAACAACAAACCCACTATATTCCCACATAGTGGGGTCTGGGAAGAGTAAAGTGTTCGCAGTCCATACCACTACCTCAAAAGAGGTAGAGAAGTTTCGATAGACATTTATGATTTGAGTACGAAGTCAGAGAAACTGTACTAGGAGATAATTATGCTTCTTTACAAAAGAAAAAAATGTACCTTCATGGGATATATCAAAAACTAATGGATACATTTGTTAGCAATGACATCAAACAAACACTTCATGTGTTCTGACAAGGAATCAGTGGCGGTTGGTACTGACCTTCTTGTGTTTGGAAAGAAAAAGTTACATACAAATGCAACATCCTGACCAACTCATCCTCATCGGGGATAAAGTCAAATACACCTAGGTGTCTCTTCAGCTGTAGAAGCCTTGGAGAAATTGCAAAACTTTATAATTCGGAAAAGGCTACAGTACAGGATCATTTCCTTATAAATATTTAAGAGTTCCTCTTGCTACTAGAAAGTTGTGCATTTAACAATATTAACCATTGGTAGAAAAAATTACTGCAAGAATAAGTTATTGGTCATCTAGATTGTTGTCTTAGTAGACTACAGAATGAATCTATTCTATTTGGCATACAATCATATCAAGCACAAACTTTTTAGCTTCCTAAGACTGTGCAATAGATAAAACCTCATTTAGTTACCAGGCTCACTCGACTACAACAAGGGAACATATTCACCATTAAGAAGTTGCAAACCCCTCAACTTCATAGAGTATCTTGAAAACATCTGATTCTACACCCTCATATCAACACTAGACACGGGTTGATGAAGTTTGAGGTGCAGGTTTCCAAGACGTGTATTTTGTACCTAAAATGGTTGTTAATTTAAAATTTTGAGAATGGTATATTTCTTGAGGCAAACATTGAAACACATAAATAGTACTCTCTACTGGACCCATGTTGAATTTGATATTAGCTTTGTTTTGTTCTGTTACAGTATCTGTTTAATAGACAGACAACTTCTGCATTTCATTTCCATGAGTACTAAATATTCTATTTTCTGTTTTATCGAAAAAAAGATCTTGTTTGTTGAATATTTTTAGACTGGTTCATTTCATTTACGCTTATATGTTAATCACAAGTGCCACTTCAAGGTTAACATCACGGATGGCAGTGATATATTTACAGTAATGATCTCAGAAATGCTGGGCGAAAGAATATTGTCCTTAACCACCGAACAAATATATGAATGGTTTGCTGTCTAGGTACACATATACATACAATTAACAATAGAAAAACTCACTTCCTTACAATTTTTTTCTCTCAGTAAATAAAACCCCTACATTAGACAAACTTTTATTTACCGTGACATCTTTTTTCTTTTCCACTTAGCAACAACCGCTGTGTATTTACCGCATAAACCATCTACTCGCTCATAAATTATTTAAGTTCCAACTACAGAAGCCATTATTCAGATTTCCTGATAAAAAATAGGTATGCTGGCTATCACCTCTTTCATTGAAACCCTACTTTCTCCCGAGGAAGTAGGTAAGAGGTAGAAAATTAACCCACCCACCCCAGTGAAAAACAAATAAAGGTACCATACTTTCAAAATTGAATTTTCTACTGTGGGCTAGCTATTATGCGACTTAATTATGCATACCTTGTTGTGTAAATCTAAATTCTTGTGCTTACGAATTTGTACTTTGAAGATTTTGGTTCATGAAGTTGATGTTAATAGGCTATATTTACATACCTGCTAAGACAAAATAGGAAAAATAACTTATTTTATTAGTATATATAATTGTCATTGTATCAATCTTTTCTTGAACCATATTTATAACACATTTCTTCGTTATCAACTTTCTTTAATCTTTATATACTTTGTCTGCTATAGTTATATAACCCCTTTTCATTTTTATTAGGGGATATTATGAGAAAGTTTGAATCTTTACCTATATTTTCCTGACCCTTTTTGGTTTTTAACATGCTAAAGTTTGAATCTTCATCTATATATCTGCTAACCCTTTTAGTTTTACAAAGGTTTTAAACCTGGAATAGGGTCACTTGCTGCATGTAAATACTGGAATGAATATGAAATACTTACTACGGTGGCATTTGGTTCATATTGGGATTATTGTGCAAAAGTTTCAACCTTTATATATTTTTTGGTGGATCATTTTGATATCTTGAGGTTCTTAACCTAAAATATGGTTATCCACTATGGGGTTACTGTTATATGACTTAATTATATCTGTGCTAAAATGTTATACTACTTTGAACAATTCTACCCAAGTGAAATTTTTTAAAAATATGTATAGTTGCAGAAAATCAACACTTTGTATGCAACATTCGTAGCATATAAATCTCAGTAGGTAAGTACAACCTTCGTCCTCTTCTTTTATTACATTATCTATGTATATACTCGATGCATTCAAATGGCGGCAGTCATATCCCTCCTCTTAACTGCAACTTGTCAATTCTCTAAACTTTTTGTCATAGCTAACTACAACAATATTTTGGTGGCCTCTACCAGCTTCATCGCATGATATAGCATGTACAAATAAATTTTGCTTGGCTATACTAGCATCACAGAATCATGCTACATAAACAAAGTTTTTGTGTTTTTATATAACAATTACACTTTAATGTATGAAACCTGCATGTTAATAGTTTATTTTTGTGCTTTGATATAACAATCACAATTTAATGTACGAAACCAGTATGTTAATAGTTTTAATATGCAACATATCCCTTGCAATATCGTTGGTCCCATGCTTACACGGGCTTCCACATCTATTATTACTAATATGTATAAGTGCCATGAAAATCTGGTCACCATTGTCTTGCCAGCTTCCTTACGGGGCTATTCCTATCATTTTTCATCATTTCTCAAAGGTTAATATAGTCTTTTTAATTATTTATTAAACTAACTAATTAGATATGTGTCCATCAACTGTTGTCAATATTAAACGTATCAATTGAATGAGTATTTGTATGTCTTCACGACTAAGGATAGTTGTGGATCAGCACACAAAAAGGGGATTATCAATCTAAGGGATTTTCAATCTTGATAGATTTGCTGAGCTGCTACTTCTTCTCAAGTGAGTCTTCATGATTGTTATTGATATGCTACTTTGTTAGGACATAAAAAGGGCTTTTCATCGATTTTTTCATCGCTGAGTTGGTTCTTCTCCCCAGGTGAGTCTTCACGGCTAAACTATTGTTGAATTTTTTTGTAAAGATTCATCATATTTTCTCTTTCGATTTTCTTTCGCGTTTATATTTTTCTTTGATTTTTAGATTTGTTTGACTGGGATTTGGGCCTTTATCTTTTTCTAAATTTCACATCTTAAGTTCTTGAATGCTGAATTATTTTGATGTTTTATGTTAGAAATTCAATTTTTATGAGTTTTTCAACAGTTCTGGTTTGTGGGGTTGTGTTTGTTTTCATAGTTTTTGGATGTGTCATGTTGAAGTTTCAAGCTTTATGGGCTATTCAGAATGTTTGCTTTCATAGTTTTTGATGTTAGATGTTACATTTTCATGATAGTGTTTACTTGAAGACAAAAACTTATCAATCTGTCTTAACATAACCATCAATAAGAGAGCGGTTGCATTAGGTAACGTAGAAGTTGTTTTTTTGTCATACTTTGTCCTGAAACTCGGTCTCTGCCACTTATCTAGGAAAAAGAACCCTTAGAGGTTAAGGGAAGTTGCAGGAGAGTATGACATATCTTAGCTTGGTCTATATTAGTTTCATATTCTACCAACCATCAGTCACATTGCCACATCTTAACTTGGTTGGCTTCCCTAAAACAATATTGTATATGTCATATTGGCTTGGGAAGTACTTTGGAGGATAGCTCTCATTTTCATGTTAGAAGATGTTTCTTTATGAACATTGACAATAACAGAGTCCTCCAGTATAAAGTTGGTGAGCACATTGTGTTGTACCACTCCAACTTGAAATTTATTAAGTGTATGATATCACTGATGATTAACATAAATTTTATAATTTTATAATTTTACAAAATATTATTAAACAATATTTGAGTATGGTTGTTATAGAGGGAGGGTTTACAAAGAGTGTTCTGCCATAATGAATTTCATTGTTGAAATAAGTAGAATATTATTACAAAGAAGTAAAATATAATATAAGAAATTGATTTTAGAGAAAATTAGGACATATAGTGAAATGATGTTATAACAAATGCCCATTATAACATGATTTGACTGTATATAATGAAAGACTTTTGATTAAATAGGTTTCTATGCCTTTCAACTCTTTTTTTATAATGCTTCTGCCGGAGCAATCGGTGTTGTTGGAAGCTGGGGTGAGTATAATCGGATGGCTTGAAAGAGGTGATATTGATTTTTGTCAATTTTAATTCCTTTCTGAGCTGATCAATTTAGCATTTGAGGTTATCCAATATGTATCTTGGCAGGGCATGCTTCTACATTTTCTGGTGGTTTTTATAGCCATGGCATTGTTGGACTCTCTTTTTTGCCTGCGCTTAATACAGATCTAACCCTCAATTTACCAGTCTCTTGGTCAATTTTAAATGGAGGGAATACTGTTAACAGCTTCAGGGTGCTATAAGTAAATGCTCACAAAAGTTTAGAAAAAAAAAGAATGAGGCTAACAGAGAGTTGAGGATTTTTCATTGAAAGAGTGGTTGCCTCTCTCTGTATCAAGCCAATGATTTCTCCATTAACATAAGAACCCTAACAATCCTTTTATCTTTCTATACACACACACATATATATTACTCCCTCCGTCCCATTTTATGTGTCGCCATTTGACCGGGCACGGAGTTTAAGAAATAAGGGAAGACTTGGTAATGTTTACCAAATTGCCCGTTATCAAAAAATGTTCTATTAACTTTTTTTTAGTTAAGTAGGACCAATAAGGGTAAAAGTGAAATTGTGTCTTTAAATAGTTACCAAATAAGGAAAACAGACATTCCTTTTGGGATGGACCAAAAAGGAAATGATGACACATAAAATGGGATGGAGGTTGTATATATTTTATAAGTATGAAGGTCCTAGTAAAATGTCATTTGTCTTTTGTCCTTTGATTACAGTGTCCTCACTGGATGAAATAGTCATTTAGTAACTTCGCCACTGAGCATTCAGTATTGTTGGTGGGGGAGGTGGAAACTATGGGGGTGCATATAATTGGTGGTTTGAAAGAGGCAATAATTATTTCTATCAATTTTTAATGCCCTTCAAAGCTGATTAATTAGGCATTTGAGGTTATCTGACCCGTATCTTGGCAGGGCATGTCACCAAATTTTTTGGTAGTTTTTGACTTTTTATAGCAATGGCATTGTTGGACTCTCTTTCCACCTGAGATTACAAAGATTTGGGCCTTAATTTACTGGTATTTTCATCAATTTTAACTGAGGGAGTATTATTAATAGCTTCAGGCTCAGAAGGAAAAGAACGAGTCTAACAGGGAGTTGAAGATTTTTCATTGAAAGTGTGATTACCTCTCTCTGCATAAGCTAATGATTTCTCCATTCTTGCAAGAATCCCAACAACCCTTTTATTGATTTTAAATAAAGGGAAATATATGGTTAACATCATTTGTTTAAAAGTTTTTCTACACCCTTCAACTCTTTTTTTAATAGTTCTGTTGGAGCATTCAGTGTTGTGTATAATCGGTGGCTTCAAAGAGGCGATGATGATTTTGTCATATTTTATTCCCTTCTGATCATATTAATGAGTAGTTGGTGTTATCCAATGCGTATCTTGGTGGGGAATGCCATAAAATTTTTTGATGGTTTTACAGCCATGGCGTTGTTGGACTCTCTTGCTGCCCGAGCTTAATACAGATCTGAGCCTCAATTTTCTCTATTCATCTTGGATTTGTTTTATATTTAGGGCGTGTTTGGTATGAAGGAAAATATTTTCTAGAGATGAACATGAAGCAAAAATATCAGAAGAGAATGAATGAGGCTACACAGAGTTGAGGATTTTCATTGAAAGGGTAGTTTCCCCTCTCTGCATTCAACCAATGATTTCTCCACTAATGTAAGAAGCCCAACAACACTTCCATAAATTTTGAACAAAGGGAGTATTTTATTAACATGTCATTTGGATTGTTGTTACATATTGTTTCAAAGGGTTTCTATGCCCTTCAACGCATTTTTTTTTCTTTTTTCTTGTTAATGCTTCATCGAACTTTGAATGTTACCGGTGGAGTTGGTGGAAGCGGTGGAAAAAGCGATGGTGAGTATTATTGGTAGATGTAAAGAGGCAATAATGATTTTTGCCAATTTTTATTCCCTTGTGAGCTGATTCATTGAGCATTTGAGATTATCCGATGCGTATCTTGGCGAGGCATGTTCTCAGTTTTTTGGTGGTTTTTACAGCCATGGCGTGGTTGAACTCTCTTTCTGATTTTTTCTTGATCTTAATACAGATCTGAGCCTCACTTTCTCTATCATTTTAGGTGTTGAATAAAGCAAAATCTTAGAAGGAAAAGAATGAGGCTAACACGGAGTTGAGAATTTTTCATTGAAAGTGTGGTTGCCTCTCTCAGACAAGAGCAAAGTATCTTCATGTATTTGTTAATTGTTCTAAACTGATACGGATTGTATCTTCCTCTCAATGCAACATCATTTATGCTACTCCATGCAGTTCCTGTTCTTGACTAGAAGTATGAAGATAAAGTAAATCCATTTGTTGAGAATGCAATGCAAGAGATCAAGAAACAATATGTTGTCTTTGATGCCAAAATTACTACTTACTAATATGTATAGGTGCCGTGGGAAGTTGTTCACCATTGTCCTGCCAGCTTCCTCACGGGGCTACTCCTGTTATTTTTCATTATTTTTTAGGCTAATTTAGTCTTTTTAATTATTTATTCATCTCACTAATTAGATACGTGTCAAATAACTGTTGTCAATGTTAAATGTGTCAATTTGCTGAGATTATATTACTTCTCAAGTAAGTCTTCACAGTTTTTATTGATATACTATTTTTTCTGGATACAAAAGGGCTTTTCATCGATTTCTTCATCGCTGAGTTGCTTCTTCTCCTCAGGTGATTCTTCACGGTTGTTATTGATGCTAAACTGTTGTTGAAATTTTCCAACACACTTTTATCAATTTTAAACAAAGGGAGTATATTAGTAACATGTCATTTGGATTGTTGGTACATATTGTTTCAAAGGGTTTTTATGCCGTTCAATGAAGGGAAATATATAGTTAACATCATTTGTTTGAAAGGTTTTCTACACCCTTCAACTTTTTTCCCTCTCTGTTTCTAATGGTTCTGTTGGAGCATTCAGCATTGTGTATATAATCGGTGGCTTTAAATAGGCGATGATGATTTTTTCATATTTTATTTTCTTCTTATTAGATTAATGAGCATTTGGTGTTATCCGACATGTATCTTGGCGGGGCATGCCACCAAATTTTTTGATGGTTTTCCAGCCATGGCGTTCTTAGACTCTCTTACTGCCCAAGCTTAATATATATCTGACCCTCAATTTTCTCTATTCATGTTGGATTTTTTTTATACTTAGGGCGTGTTTGGTATGAAGTAAAAAATTTTCTAGAGTTGAGGAACATAAAGCAAAAATATCATAAGGGAAGGAATAAGGCTACACATAGTTGAGGATTTTCATTGAAAGGGTAGTTTCCTCTGTCTGCATTTAACCAATGATTTCTCCATTAATTTAAGAGCCCCAACAACACTTCTATCAATTCTAAACAAAGGGAGTATATTAGTAACATGTCGTTTGGATTGTTGTTACATATTGTTTCAAAGGGTTTCCATGCCCTTCAATGCATGCTTTTTATTTTTTCTTGTTAATGCTTCATCGAGCATTGAATGTTTTGCCAGTGGAAGCAGTGGTGGTGAGTATTATTGGTGTCTTTAAAGAGGCAATGATGATTTTTGCCACTTTTTATTCCCTTGCGAGCTGATTCATCAAGCTTTTGAGATTATCTGATACATTCTTGGCGGGTCATGTTCTCAAATTTTCTGCTGGTTTTTGCAGCCATGGTGTGGTTAGACTCTCTTTTTTCTTTAGCTTAATACAGATCTGAGCCTCACTTTCTCTATCAGTTTTAGGAGTAAATAAAGCAAAAATATCAGAAGAAAAGGAATGAGGCTAACAGGGAGTTGAGGATTTTTCATTGAAAGTGTGGTTGCCTCTATCAGATGAAGAGCAAAGTATCTTCATGTATTTGTTATTCATTCTTAACTGATACATATTGCATCAAGACAAAGTGAATCCATTTGTTGAGAAAGCAATGCAAGAGATCAAGA
Organism: Capsicum annuum; assembly: GCF_002878395.1. NCBI lineage: Eukaryota > Viridiplantae > Streptophyta > Magnoliopsida > Solanales > Solanaceae > Capsicum > Capsicum annuum. The sequence goes on from NC_061116.1 coordinate 176,684,615, forward strand.
AACAATACGATGTCTTTGATGCCAAAATTTTGAGTCAAATTCTCATAGGGCCATTAAAAGATAAGAAAAGAAATGTATTCATGTACCTCTTTATTACTTCGTTTTCATTACTTGCTTCTATTGGTCTAAGATCATATGTTATGGTATTGTTCTCTTGATCTAACAACATTCACCTAAGTACTGACTTAGCAATCTAGCTCATGTAAATTGATATGTTGAAATAGGTGGATGGTGAGATCAACATTTACCTCTCGTGAATTACAATTGTTGTGCCCAGGCAGCGCCTGGGATACCCCCCAGTATATATAATAAGTGGGGACAAGTACACAGCAGGTCAACCTGCTGTGTCATTTGGTAGGTCTTTTTATTATTTTGGAAATGACAAAAATGTGACTGGTCAAAGGAGGAGCATTACTGTAGTTGTAGTATAATTTCTTCAGCATTTTTGGACAAAAACACCCTTCTGCTAATGTCAAAATCCAGTACCATTTACCACTCTTTTCTACACAATCTACACTCTGTAATCTCCACGTGCCCAAGCCCAGCCATAACCTACCTTCTTTCCATTTCTGTCAGCTCATGTTTTTGCTTCCATTTTTTTGTGGTTTAAACATTATTTTTCTGTATTACACTATAACTTAATATACAGAACAATTTTAATCTATGTTTTAATATAGAATTTCTAACGCTCTAATTTTTCTGAATCAGAACGCTACACGGTGCTCATGTCCCCGAAGGACCATAAGCTAACCCATGACTGATATCTTTACCTGTAACTGCATAATATACATATAAAATGCAGAAACATGAACAAATAGGGTGTAAGGTTCAATCTTGAATAATAAAATATCTGAAATAAGGTGGTATCATAGTACCAAAACAAAACTGAAAATACTAAAGTCTAAATCTGAAAACTCTATAATCGTCTGAAAGCCTCTAAACTGTCTGAATAAGGAGTTGAAGAAACATGTCTTGAACTAACTCCCTAAACTAAAAATAAACTGAAATACTAGAATAATAAATGTAATGATCATGTCCTCGAAAGATGAGGACTCCCTACTTACTGAACTGCTACTGCTGATCTGGAATCTGCACCTCAGAACCTATGGTGTAACATAAAAAGAAAGCACCATAGTGCAAATGCATCAGTACAACTAAAGTACTGAGTATACGCAGGGATAGGCTAAATGCATGGAGTTTATATGCAAGAACATGCTGACTAATATGAGCGTGAGAATACATACATACGTAACTGCTACTGAACTCGTGGAGATACTGATTACTTGATTTTAAACTCTGACAACATGAGTTTTGTGATACTGAGAAACCGAATGACTGATAACATAGATGACTGTATCAAACAGTCCTAATTCTAGGGAAAACTATCTGAGTTCCAAACTTAATCTGAACATCTAACTCTGAGATAAGTCCTAGCTAACGAGTGATCTCTGAAACTGATAATGAGAATACTCGACTAAATCTAAGATTGAGATCAAGCCTGTTAGTCGGGTGACCTCTAGATCTAATAATAAGCATCTGAATATGGGACCAAGCCTATCTAATGGGATGGTCCAGGAATCAATGAAACTATCTGAGTTTCTTACTGAGATCGATGATTGTATCTGACAGTCCTGATTCCTGATTTCTACTCTGAAGATTGATACTGAAATTGTAACTGTGACTGTTAGAGGTAGTAACCTAATTGACATGCCCCAATACTGTACTGGTGGGGTCCAATCTTTGCCTTGATTGGAAGGGTGTCAATACCGTGCCACGGGTAGAGACCTCTACTATAGTCAAGCCTCTATGACGGGTGACCCTGAATAGGAAATCAAGCCTAAGGCAATATAATAGTCAAGTATAGCCTTAATTTGATGGGTGACTCCTGTCCTGCACTGGCTACGCAGTTCTTGAGTACAGGGATTGCTGCTAACAGCTCTTCCTTTATAATGGGAAAAATCGTCATCCCTGCACTCTCTCGTGCTAGTCCCTACTCCCAACTGAAAGACTCTAAAAATATTAACTGTGCTGAAATGACTAACTAAACTGAACTGATTTATAAACTGATTAACGGAGCTGATAATATTTTCTTAGCTGAACTAAGCTGAATTCACTGAGTTCCATTGACTGACGAAAAAGCTACTTAAGATCTAAGGTCTGACTGAGAGTACTGAAACTACTGGGACTATTGAACTACTGAGATTTCTGAGTTTTTCTGAGTCACGTGACTAACTGAAATCTATGGAGCATAGCTTGACTGAGGATGTCTTGAAACATGACACTAGCTCTAGGCACACAACTATAGTTTTTGGGTACAAGTAACCCCAGGACTCGATGGAAGGAAACTGACACACATAACTGACTTGATCATAAGAGTAGAGTCCACAATTTACAATATCATAAGTAAGGATTTCATAATAAGAAAGATTCTCAACAAAATATCACATGATCGGGAATGCACACAATATGTATATACTTGCATGGCTTCAATAACATGGTCATTCCATACCACAACAATATCATGAGCATCTCATACAACATCTTCAATTCAAGACAATAGCATGGGGATCATGTTGAACATAAACTTAGAACATGGAATAGTCATTTAGGACTTATTATGTCATAAAAGCATGATTTCTATTCCCTTAGGTACTTTCACAAACACCTTACATGCACATCTTAGGCATAAGTGGATTCATCAAGATTACAAATATTTAACCACCAATTTCACATATTTATACATTAAATACCACCATATCCTCATACAAAACATACAAAGATCCCATCTTAGGCATCATCAAACTCCAACCACATGAACATCAACCACAAACAACATAAACATCATAATACATAATTTAGAAGATGTTTCTTGAGCTTCATGGATGAAAAGAGTCCATGAATCAACTCACGCATACCTTAGAAGGAAGATTCTTGATGATTGATAGAGGAATTTCCTTGAAATTGGATCTTCAAGCTTAATTATGTAATCCTAGTTGTTTTTCTCTTTTAGTGCTCTTGGATGATGAACTTAAAATGTTAGTAGGGTTGTAATGTAATTAGGAGCTATATATTTCGTAGGGTTAAGTTTAGGGACGTGTAAGGAGTTTTAAAAGACTTAATTACCCTTAAAATAACTCAAAACGGAGTGTTTAAGTATCTTGAAATCATAATATATGCACTGCATATGATATCGCATATATTTACATAGGCACCGCATATGATGTCGCCTAAATTTACATAGGCGCCACATATGATATCGCCTATATCTACATAGGCGCCGCATATGCTATCGCCTATATTTACATAGGCACCGCATATGCTATCGCATATGCTTTCCAGTGGCCATGTGCAATTGGTTCGGCGACACACTCTACTTCGCAAAGCCATAACTCCTAGCTCGGGAGTCGAATTTTGATAAAATTGGTATTTTTGGAAAGCTAATTCGATTCTCTATAATTTGGTGGATAGAAATATGCAGAAACACCACATTAACATTGAATTATACTCATTCAAATATGATCCTTACGAAATTGAACACTAAAACTTGATGGATTCAAAAACTCTTAGCTTGTGCCTTAAGTGACTCATATGAACATGCTTAACGCATCATAAGCTATCTTATCGCTAGGATACTCATTTTAAGTCATGTACTCAAGTATGAATCACAGGATAAGAGATTTCATATGTAGAAAAAATGGTTCGTCTCCTAGCTTAGAAATATGCGGGGTATTACAGAATTTATATTGATACTCATTAAGTTCATCAATGAAGTTAAATGACTTTTCTAAACATGACTTATAGTAGTGAATTCTAAGACAAAATAAGTAAAAATATATTATTTGAAATTGACGTAAAAAGTACTACGTGATATTAACAACTTAAAGTATTTAAAAGATACCTAAATAGAAAAATGGATAAACCATCATACGTGAAAAGTTAATAATAACATAGTTATCACAAGTTCAAATTGAATTTTTGCATTACCTTTCAAAAGGATACATCCATCGATATTGTACAGGTCTAGCAATCTTTGCTTCATATGGAAGGTGCACAGGCAGACGTTCCATTGAGTCAAAGAACCCAGGAGGAAATATACGTTCTAATTTGCACAAGATTTGTGGAATATCTCCCTGTAATCTCTCCATGTCATCCACTCGAAGAGTAGTCGATGTAAGATCTTTAAAGAATAAGCTCAATTCTGTAAGTGCCTCCCATACATTACTTAGAAGTAGTTCATGAAAAGCAATAGGCATCAATCGTTGCATGAACACATGAAAATCATGACTTTTCATGCTAAATAACCTTTTCGAAGTTGTGTATGGACATCTACTCAAATTTGAAACATACCCAATTGAACAAGATAGTGCTTGTTTCCTTTTCAATGGTATATATAGCTTTGGGATATTTTTCAGAAGCATCCTTTTCCAACTGAGGTTGATCATAGTACTTCACCATATTTAGACGAGCTTATGGATTGTATTTGATTTTCTTATCAATATTGAGGACCGTATTAAATACATTATCAAAGAAGTTCTTCTCAACATGCATTTCATCGAGGTTATGTCGAATCATGTTAGAACTCCAATAAGGTAAATACCAAAAGATGCTTTGCTTTTTCCATCCACAAGAACTACATATTCATTGATTAACTTCTTCTGCATCTAACTCTGTTACTTTTCTTATCCCTAAATCACAAATTTGATTCAATATCTCTTCTCCGGTTCTGTAGGGTGGTGGTGATCTTTTGACAGTTCGGCCTTTAAGAAAATCTTTACGATCTCTCCTAAATAGATGATGTTGGTCGAGGAACATTCTATTATAGTCAAACCATGATGTTTTCCGACCATGTTGTAATCTAAAAGATTGTGTTTCCTCCATACAATAAGGACAAGCAAACTTACCTACAGTACTCCATCCTGATAACATAGAATATGCTAGAAAGTCACTAATTGTCCACATCAAAGTTGCCCCTAATTGAAAATTTTATTTTTTGGAGATATCAAATGTTTCTACACTTGTCTCCCACAACAAGGTCAATTCTTTTATTAGAGGGTGTAGATAAACATCAATTTTATGTTTGGGATTGTTTGGCCTAGGAACAATGACAGTTAAGAACATATAAGCCTCTTTCATGCACATCCCTGGAGGTAAGTTGTATGGAGTGAAAATTACTGTCCATGAAGAATATTTTCTCCCAGTTTGACTGAATGGTTGGAAACCATCAGTACATAACCCCAACCTAACATTTCTTGGTTCATTGGCAAAAAAAGGATGACTTTTATTGAAGTTCTTCCAAGCTTTAGAGTCTGATGGATGATGCATTACTCCATCCTCTTTTATATATTCATGATGCCATGTTATGTCAGCTGTTGTAGTATGGGATGCATATAATCTCTTCAATCTAAGAATCAAAGAAAAATAATACATCCTTTTGTAAGGGACCAATTTCCTTTTACGAGTGCCAACTCAACGTTTATACCTCTTTTTTCCACAAAATTTACAAGAGGTAAGATGTTCATGGTCTTTCCAGTACAACATACATCTCGATTCACAACAATCAATCTTTTAAATCGGTAAACCTAAGCTACGCACTAGCTTCTTAGTCTGATAATAACTATCAACTAGTAGGTTATCTTCCGATAAAGCCTCTTTAAACAATTGCATCATTTGGTTAAAACCCCTCTGTGACATAGTAATTTCCATCTTAATATTTAACATTCGAGAGATTACTGGAAATTGAGAGAGGGAAGAACCAGGATATAATTTTGCATCAGCAGAGTGCAACAATTCATAAAATTTTTAGTACTCTAAATTAGGCTCCTCCTCTATCGAAGTTTCATGTTCCTCCTCAATTGAAGGTTCATACGGATGAGATGGCCCAGATTCATTATTGTTGTAAGGTTGCCAACTCGAACCATGGTTAAAGTTGGGACCAGCAGCATCCAAAATTATTTGTCGATATGGATTATCATATCCCAATTCAAGTTGAGCACCATTGATCAAATCATTACTGAAAGAATATCACCTATCACATCTGTTTCCCCTTAATGTTTCCAAAAAAAATAGTCCTTAACAAATCCATCATGAAGAAGGTGATATCTAACAGTTTCAACATCCTTATATCTAATGGTGTGATATTTTTTACATGGACATCTAATGTTATTACCACTCATGCAATTTTATTGAGAACATGCAAACTGGATAAAGTTATTCACACCAGTAACAAATCTAGAGTTTATAGCCCCTCGGCCATCCAACCTATCATACATCCATCCACACTCTAGATCAGTCATATTCCTATTAATGTTGACATAAACAACATAGTTACAGTTTTATATTTTAATACGTCATACATCCAGGATTATCACTAAAGAGAAGAAAAAATTAAATATCTTAACAAACTAGAAAATCTCTTTCTATTTTTACAAGGAAATAGAATATATTAGTCGTTTTTTGCTAAATAAACAAGAAATCACAAAATAAAACATATCATTCATTGTCCTTCTTAATAAGTGTTAGCGAAAAAGTTTAATTACATATAAAACTGAAACTTCTATCATTAAAATCACAAGGCATGAGGCAAAAGCTCCCAACAACAACATTAAAACATCAAATTTCAGTAAAATACATTCCTAAAATCTGAACATTAAACAAAACCTAAAAATAAGTTGCAACTTTGTTGGCAAAAATAAACAAATAAAGTTTACAACTTTAACACTAAGTTACATCAAAAAAGTTAAGAATAAATGAACTGATTGTATTTCAATGGTGAATCACATTAAAAACAAATCCTCAATTGAATGTAAACTATTAAGGCATCAGAATGTTCATGGTTGCTCCTTTTCAAGCAATCGGTAAGTAAAACAAAATAGAGACAGTTTCACGAATAATCAAGAACACAAATGGCAACAGAGCAACATATGAAAAATTGATCGAAAATCATTTAAAAGGGAGAATGTTATAGTACCAAATAGCTGCTAGCTCTCTTTGGGGTACTTGCTGGTATCCTTAGTGGATCTCTCTGAAAATCAAAAGCATAACATCACAATCAGATTAAAAAAAAAAAACATATACTAAGTATGATCGTACAAATAGAATATGCGGAAGGATAAAGGATAGACAATCAATAAAACAAAACAGAAAATGATTATGACAATTACACAATTTCAAAGGAACATAAAACATACTAAATTTTGTTGTTTACACAAAATTAGATCAACAATAAGAAAAAATGACTCAAACTGCTCTATGTTTTCTAGTTTTTTCAACATGTAACACACTGAGTACAACCTTACAAAAACACTATGCATAAAAAAGAAAAAATTAAACCACACAAATGAAAAATTTGTTGAAGAAATCTGAGATTAGTGAACCAGCAGCAGAATATACAAAAAAAACCACAAATACAAGAGGAAAAATACTATTCTTATTTTGATTAAATAACCATTAACACAAACTTTTAACACAATAATCGAAAAAAGGAAAGTGAAAGAGCTCAAACAAACCACAAATAGAACTTCTACGAAAAAATCAAAAATCCTAACATAATCAGTGTACACAAAACAGTTAAAACTCAACCACACAACCAGAAAATTTGTTGAAGAAATTTCAAATTAGTAAACATGCAACAAAAAATATCAAAAACCCCACAAACAAAAATTCTGAGAAAAAAATCCGGTTTCCATTTTGAGTAAATAACCATTTATTGAACTTTTTAACACAATAATCGAAGAACCCTATGTGAAAGAGCTCAAAAAACCCTAAACCTATCATTTACAACTGACTTTTAACATAGAAATTAAGAAATTAAAAGAGGAAAAACAACTAAAATTATGAGATATCGAATCTTACCTCCAATATAAATTCAAAATTCATCGATTGACACCCTTTTCCACTAATATTGAGCGATTCCCTTTTCTCAGTTGAGAGAAAGGGGACAGAAAAGGGAAAGGAGACTATTTTTGGAGAGGGGCGGATGATACAATATTTTAAGAATAAAGTGAAATAAAAGACTTAGCCCTAATATTTATTTGATCGGGTAACGGATTCAGCGACGGATTTAAAATCCATTGTGAGTTATTTATTAAAAATATACTATTAGTTGGTCGGGTAACGGATTTAGCAACGGAGGTTAAATGTGTTGCCAGTTATTTATTAAAAATATACCTAATATATTTTCTAAAAATGTTAAAATACTTCCAGTGACAAAACTTTCGTTGCTATTTCTGTCTCCACCATGTCAAAAAAAAATTTCCACCATTTATGTCGTTAATTTTGTCACCAAAATAAAGGCGCCAATATTTACCGCCAAAATATATCAACGAATTTTATATTCTATCGCTAATCTGTCACTAATTAGGATATAAATTTTAATTTTATTTATTTAGCAACAAAATTTCTATTTTGTTCCAATTCCATCGTTATTTAGCGACAGAAATGACCTTGTTGCTAGAAATTCGTTGCTAAACTCAGTTTTTTTTATAGTGCTATTTGATGTCTATCGGGATTTGATGTATTTGTCTTTTAGTGTGAAACTAGGGGCAAATTCCCCCTATAAATAGAAGGGCTTCCTTCATTGTAAATCATCCCTCAAGAGAAAAAATAATAATCACTCTCTCTATTCTCTCTACTCTTCTTCTTTATTCTTTCTTATTTTATAACACGTTATCAGCACGAGACTCTACCAAATAAGGTGAGATTATAAATCTGAAGGATTTCAAGGTTAGTAATTCTTTATGTTATCTTTCTTTTGCTACTACTAATATAATTATTATTGGATTTGAGCAAAAATAATTGGTTTGGAACAATTTATATTTTAAATTTATTCCTCAAGAACAATATTAACAAAAAGGATGATAATATATTGGGTTCAAGTCCCATCGATTCATGCCTAAGATGCTTTTATATGGATAAGATGTTGAGTTTAAATCTCAATACACCATATTGATGATATTATGATGGCTAAGGCAAAATAATGGGAGTTTAATGAAAAGTCATGAAATTTGACCCATTGAATATGCTCCATTCCATGAAGTGAATGTGGTAGCAATATATGATAAGTCTGAAATATGACAATTTACTTCATTCTTGAGGTGTATGTGGTAGCAGTGCATAATATGTCTGAAAGCAGTCAAGTGATTGAATGCACGAATATACGCGTGGAGGGACAATATGATAATAATCATCAAAAGTGATGATATTTTCACACGCTTATATGATTATAAGATGTACTAGAGAAAAATTCTCTACATCATATGTATGCCTCGATTTGCCTCTGAAGTAGCAAAATCTTAAAAGAGGTTATAAGCTATTATATTCCATTCCCGGGTAATGAGAAACTTATTAATGCAAACGTGCACTTGATTGTGATTGTATCACAACTCACCTTCGAAAGAGGTTGAATAATTTTGAAATCTACTTCTGAAGTAGTAAATCTGAAATTTATTCATATAGTAGTAAATCTGAAATTCACTAAAGCAAAAACACATATGATGATAAACTTGGAGTTTACTAGATTAAAAGTTCATAAGTTGACATGAACGGTTGCGATATCTCAAAGATGTGCATACTGAGTATTGAACATATATTGAAGAATTAGAACATTCTTCATGAACTTTAATGTTGCTTGCTCTCATGATAAGTTAGTTGGACCAACTAATTTTGGGATTGGATCCCTCAAAATCTGAAAAGAATAAAAGGTGAATAAGGGTCCGTGCACCTACCATGTGATATGTTGAAAAGATGCATCAATGAGATGATCACATATACATTCATGGTCAATCTACGTTTGACACTCATAAAGTTACTTGTTCAATATAAATTGAGCATAATTTTTAGATCGTGTAATCAAGATAATTCATCTTGATGATGATGGTTTAGCATTGAATGTCTTTCATAAATAGTTGAACCATTACTAATGAGAACAAAGTTTCATGTATTGGTATGAAATATGATATATTGCATACAGTAGCACTTGTATGCATTAGATCAATATATTATGATTATTTCTTCCCTTTCAGTTGGTTCAAGGTCAGGAACCAACTATTACATCTAATAGTTTTGATGTGCGGTATACGCTTAATAAATATACCATGATACACAAAGATGGATTCCTCAAAGAAGATGGAGGATGTATGTTAGTTTTACTAACATAAGGGGGAGATTATAAGCAGCTATGAAATATGTTAGGAATTATCATCAAATCGTCATTCAAAATATAATTCAAGTCAAATGCCGAAAGCATCTCATATTTAGCTGCAAGTGCTCTTATTTTGTGTCCTTAAAGGATAAAGTTTATGAATGCATGAAGCTTGATAGACCAATTGATTCCAAATAAAATAATCCTTGAAAAGGATAAGGAGCAAATAATCATGATAAGAAGGCAATGTGCTCTTGAAGAGCCTACGACATAACAATTCATGAAATCTTATGAGAGGCTTAGGTACCTGAAAATAATGAAGTGATGACATCTCAAAATATTATGTCGCATTGTGAACTGATACAAAATAAGAAATCATCGACGATATCTTTGATACAATATTGGCGCAATATTGTAAAAAAATTATGAGGATCTGAATTCTACGTTAATTTAAGCATGCTAACATAGAAATATTTATCAAGTGACCTGAAAAGATGTATTTTGGTAAGTATAAAACTTATTTGATTTATAATCCAGACACTTGAAGATGTCACACTTGACATGTTGGATATTGTTACTTGACGAACATCCATATGAAAATCCCTAAAGGATTCAAAATGCCTGAAGCATATAAAGTTTCTGGGAAACTTTTTATTATACTCATAAGATATAATTTGATGATTTGAGTATCATTGAAACTCTTGGAGAGTTTTCAAAAGCAATAGAGTATTTGCTTAAATGTGAAACATTCAAAAATTAAATAAGGATTCATTCCGACCTCAAGAAAAGAATGAGGAACTCCTTGGTTATGAAGTACCATATCTTAGTACAATTGATGCACTAATGTATCTTGCAAATACTACAAGGCCTGATATAGCCTTTTTTTTAGTTAATTTATTAGCAAGTTTGTAGTCCCGATCTTATTGGTCATACTAATTTTGGGCACTTATCTAACCTACATAAAGCTCGGTCTCAAATAGGCTATGTGTTCATATGTGGTGATACTGTAATATCTTTGAGATATACAAAGCAGTCTATCGTGGCCACTTTATCAAATCATGCTGAGATAATAGCTATTCATGAAGCAAGCCGAAAATGTGTATGGTTGAGGTCCATGATACATCTCATTCGAGAAAAATATGGTGTAAAATATAACAATCTACCCACAATTTTATACGGAGATAATGCATCATGCATAGCACATCTTATTGGAGGATTCATAAAAGGAGATAGAGCGAAGCACACTTCATCAAAGCTTTTCTACATAATATCAACGTGCAACAGATTCGTTCAAGTGAAAATGTGGCTGATTTATTCACCAAGTCTTCTCCAATTACAACTTTTAAGAAGATGGTGCACAAGATCGGAATGCAAAAATTCAAGGATGTTCTTATTAGGGAGAGTTGATACGCGTTGTACTCTTTTTCCCTTACGAGGTTTTGTACCACTGGGTTTTCCTTGTAAGGTTTTTAATGAGGCATCTTATATACGTATTATTAGACACTCAAGGGGGAGTGTTATGATATATATCAATTATAGTGAATGTCTATCAAGATTTATTTGATGTCTATCAGGATTTGATGTGTTTGTCTTTTAGTGTGAAGCTAGGGGCAAATTCCCCCTATAAATAGAAGGGTTTTCTTCATTGTAAATCATCCCTCAAGAGAAGAAATAAGAATCACTCTCTTATTCTCTCTACTCTTCTTCTTTATTCTTTCTTATTTTATAACATTTCACCTTTTTTATCAAATTATTAATTAATTAATATCTTTATAATAATTTAAATTTAAGGAATCCTCGCATATATGGTAAGAGACATTAGAACAATTATTAATGAATCCTACAATATATGGTAAGAGGTACAAAATTAATTAATAATAGGAAGTATTAGAATATATGGTAAAATTTATTTAAATAAGGGAAAAAACATCGTTTTCACCCCAAACTATACCCGAAAAGTCGAAGTCATACCTAAACTATACTAGTGACCTATTACACACCTAAACTATAAAAAAGTGAAACTATTTACACCCTGTCAGGCTACCACCACTTGCATGTGATGTAGTGTTTTACACACGCTGCCACGTCAGCACCACGTCAGTAAAAGGTATCACTTTTTATAGTTAAGGTGTGTAATAGGTCACTTATATAGTTTAGGTGTGGATTCAACTTTTCGACTATAGTTTGGGGTGGAACGATGCCTTTTCCCTTAATTTTTTAGCCGTTTACTTTTGTTATTTAATAGACTGGACGCGCCTAAAATAAGTGTAACACACGCGCCTTAGAATGGGGGTCGTGGGGAGGTAATAATATCACTTTTATATAGTGAAGGTGTGTAATAGGTCACTTATATAATTTAGGTGTGGCTTAGACTTTTCTTATATAGTATGGGGTGGAAATGATGCCTTTTCCCTTTAAATAATTCATGTTCATCATATAAAAAACATGTTTTTGTTTATAGGGTCAACATGAGTGTAGTTGATATTTTATATCAAAAAGGTTTTACTCATTGAATCCTTTTTTAAATAAACTATACACAAATTATTTAGCACTTTTAAATTTATTTGGTCAAAATCATAATATTTAACACTTATAAATTAAATAAAATTTTACCTTATATAGAAAGTAATTTCTACAATTCAATTTAAGTAATATTTTGAATAAAAATTAAAAAGAAACATACATCTTCTTCTACTCTATCTTTCTTATTCTTTTTATAATGACCTTAAAGATTATACATGAATTAAACATAATTAATAATTGATTAATAACAAAATTCTCTCAGCTTGATAATTTTTGTGTTTCTCTTTCGAATGAAAATTTTGATGAAAAATTAAATGAATCAAGCATATTGTCGTTGAATAAGATTACATATGAATTATACATAATTAATAATTGATTAATAACGAAATTCTCTCAGCTTGATAATTTTTGTGTTTCTCTTTCAGATGAAAATTTTGATGAATAATTAAACGAATAAAGCATATTGTCGCTGAATAAAACAGAAAAAACTCAAATATTTATCTCTGTCCCCACTTTTTTTATTCTTTGTTTAATTGTAACTTAATTTGATTATGTTATTTAATTATATTTTGACATATTATTTGTTAGTGCACTGGACATAGGGGAGAAGGTGGCGGGAATAGGGGTGTGGGAGTATAGGGGGGACGTGCATGTTATGTGGGATAAGGCGGTCAGCTGCATCAGAGAGGCGGCTAGAAGGTGTTGGGTGTTTTGAGGGGTCGGGCAGGACAACATAAGGGGGACTAGTGGTAGAATGAGGAAGTTAAGAAGAAAGTGGAGATCAAGAAGGGGGCATATGTTCAGTTGATTGAGAGTAAGGATGCAGAGGAGAAGCGGGTGAATAGGGAGGTCTAAAAAGTAGCAAGGAAAGAGTCTAAGTTAGTAGTTATGGCAACTAAGACAACAGTGTTTGAGGGTTTATCTGCGGAGTTAGAGGAGAAAGGCAAGGAAACAATGTTGTATAGGCTTGCTAAGGCTAGGGAGAGGAAGGGTTGTGTCCTCGATCAAGTGAAATGCATTAAGGAGGAGGATGGTAGAGTGTTGTTGAAATATGTTCACATTAAGAAGATATGGCAGGAGTATTTTCATAGTCTTTTAAACAAGGAAGGGGACAAAGGCATTGTGTTAGGAGAGTTGGAGCGCTCGGAAGAGAGCCGTGATTTCAGTTACTATAGACGTTTTAAGATTGAGGAGATTAGAGAGGCTATTCGTAGAATGCGGGGGGTAGGGAGATGGGGCCCGATGAGATTTTGGTAGATTTTTGGAAGTATACTAGTGGGGCAGGCTTAAAGTGGCTGACTGATTTGTTCAACGCCAATCTCACGACTATGAGAATGCTTGAGGCTTGGAGATAGAGTATGATGATTCCTTTTTATAAAAATAAGGGTGACATTCAGACTTGCAATAACTATAGGGGAATTAAGCTGTTGAGTCATGCAATGAAGATTTGGGAGAGGGTGGTTGAGCAGAGATTGAGGAGGGTCATATCCATTTCAAAGAATCATTTTGGTTTTATGCCAGGTCACTCGATGATAGAGGCAATTCACCTGGTGAGAATATTGGTAGAGCTGTATAAGGAAAAGGAAAGGGATTTGCACATGGTGTTTATCGATCTGGAGAAGGCGTATGACAAAGTCACTAGGAAGTTTCTTTAAAGATGCTTGGAGGTGAGAGTAGTACAGGTGGCACATATCAGAGCTATTAAGGACATGTATGATGGAGGGAAGACTCGGGTAAGGACGGAGGGAGGATACTCAGGGCATTTTCTGGTAGAGACAGGTTTACACCAAGGATCGACTCTCAACCCTTTCCTTTTTGCATTGTTGATGGACATGTTGACGCGGAGTATTCAAGGTGAGGTGCAATGGTGTATGTTATTTATGGATGATGTAGTGCTGATTGATGAGATGTGGGAGGTGTGAATGACAAATTGGAAGTTTGGAGGCAAACCCTAGAATCTAAGGGGTTCAAGTTGAGTAGGTCCAAGACGGAGTGTTTGGAATACAAGTTCGGTGACTCGAATCAGGAGGACGGTGTGGTGGTGAGGTTAGACTCTCAAGATGTTTGTAAGAAGGATAGTTTTAAGTATCTTGGGTCTATGATTTAGGGGGATGTCGAGATTGAGGAGGATATCTATAAGTGTATTGGAGCAGGTTGGATGAAGTGGAGGCTCGCCTCAGGAGTGTTATGTGATAGGAAGGTGCCCCTTAAGCTTAAAGGCAAATTCTAAGAGTGGCAGTCCGTCCAGCCATGTTGTATGGAGTTGAATATTGGCCAGTCAAGAACTCACATATCTAAAGATTAAAGGTTGAGGAAATGAGGATGTTGCGTTGGATGTGTGGTCTCACTATAAGGGATAGATTCAGGAATGAGATTATCCAAAAGAAGGTAGGAGTGGCTTTGGTGGAGGACATGATGAGAGAAGGCAGGTTGAGATGGTTTGGGCATGTGATAAGGAGGAGCACGGATGCCCCTATTCGGAGGTGTGAGAGACTAGCTTTGGATGGAGTCAGGAGGGGTAGAGGTAGGCCAAAGAAATACTGAACGGAGGTGATTAGGCATGACATAGAGCAACTGCAGCTTACTGAGGACATGACCCTAGACAAGAAGGTGTGGAGGTTGCGGATTAGGGTTGAAGGCTAGTGTGAGTGTGTGAGTTGTGGCTAGGTGTTAGGAGAGTGTGGGGGTGGTAGTCCTCTTAGGTCGGTGAGTGTATTGTTTACTACTAAGAGTATATGTTTTCCTATTTCTTATTTCGTATTGTTTGTACTTTTATTTTGTATTTCCTTGATATTTACTGTTATTATTTTATCGTTTATTTCTGTTGTGTTATACATGCTATTTCGAGTTGCATTATGACCTTTCTATACTATTCTCTCTCTTGAGCCAGGGGTCCATCGAAAACAGCCTCTCTACTTCTTCGAAGGTAGCGGCATGGATTGCGTACATTTCACCCTCCCCAGACCTCGCTGTGTGGGAATATACTGGGTTGTTGTTGTTGTTGTTGTTGTTGTTGTTGTTGTAGTCTTTTAGTTAATCTTTGATTAAACTTATTTGTTGAATTCAACATATAAATTTATAGTTAAGTGTTGAATTTGGATATGCAGATAACGTCAAATATGCAACTCTACCTTATATTTCGTTATCGTGCGTTTGTTAATTTCATTGTTTTCTATATTTTGTCAATAATGTTAAATGTTTCAAACATTGTGAGGTTTTTTTGAATGAAAGTCTAAAAATATATAAATATTCGTTGAGATATTTCAAATGTCAAGCCATATGTTTCATGTTTATACTTCTTTAAATTGAAGCTAATGTATAAAGATTTACAGTTTTTCAAATGATTTCCTTTATCGTAATTTACGTGGCATAATTAAAATTTTGAGTTTCAAACTAACTTTATTTTTTTGTTGTTGTGAAAAAGATTAGTTGAGATACAACAAAAAATTAACCATTTGATAAAATATTTATTTATATAATTTAAATAGATATAATGTGTATTTTAACATCAATTGCTACCTTTTAATCATGTGTTCTTCTTATGGATATATTTTCATTGATTGAACGAGACACACGTGCAAAACACGTAGACTATGCTAGTATATATATATGTGTGTGTGTGTGTGTGTATGTATGCATGTATGTATGTATATATCTATGTATGTATGTGTGTGTGTATGTATGCATGTATGTATGTATATATCTATGTATGTGTGTATGTATGTATATCAATATCTATAATCTATAATATATTAAAAGTGTGAAGACCTTTAGAAAAGTGATTTGAACTTTTGTCCTTCAATAAAAATCTCCGCAATAGATGAAATTTTCTTTTTACATTTTTATAAAAATTATTTTTATGATATTAAATATTTAAATGGAGAAGGTTTTCTTATTATGATTAAATTCCTAATTTTATGGTAATTTGTTTTCTCACGTCTAAAGAAAACTAACAAAAGTCTTTCTTTTGAGCTTTTATTTGGGTCAAATACAATACGTCCAAAAATATTGTATAATACTATAAGAATAGTGATAGAAAAAAAAACTCCCTACCTTATAGGCTTAGGAGTTGTTGTCCAAAACTAGGAATCTGATTTATATTTGGATAAATTTTTCAACCCCCCAAATTAGAAAATTAAATATTACCATAAATAATTTACTTAGCAAAGAAAATAAAATATTATCATAAATAATTTATTATCATAGTTAATTTTTACTTTTTTCCAAAAAATAATGAAATTTTTTCATATTTAGGTAACCTTAAAAGGTTTTTGACTTCTATAAATTGAATTATTTTTCTTGTACAACACATAATAACATAATAAATTATTTTATATGTTTGTAAGTTGCTTTGTTATTGAGATTCTAACTGATTTTATGGTTTAATATTTAGGTTTCAGATTTCTTTTCCTATTATGCTGGCGTTATTCATCTAGAATAACAAAATATGTTTCTATGTTTGTAAGTAACTTCCGTTATTAAATCTCCAGCACAACTGTGTTTTAGTTTTAGATTTTCTTTCCTATTATATTGAATTTCTTGATCATAAATAACAAATGTCCTTTTATGTTTGTAAGTATAGCCTTGATCGAGATTTATTTCATACGCCGATCTGAAACTTATAATATTGTTAAGGGAAAAATAATTATTGTATATTTTACGTACAAAATATTTTGATAAGTAAGAAGGGGCAAAGACATTTTTTATGGATTGACGTAATATACACGTTCAACACATATACTTTGAAGACTTATTACTTTTAGATGTTTTCTTTCGAAGCATTGAAGTTGAAGAATTTTGTAAGATTAAAAAAATATCCTTCTTTCCTTGGCACAAATACAAAATTATTTTAAAAATAAAATTTGCTGGCACATATAAGGGGATGTTAACGTATTTCACATTTTCATTTTTCTTATTTGTATCTGAGATATTACAAATAGCATATAATTAATTAAATAACTTCTCCATCTTTACATGTTCAAAAGATGTTATATTCATTTGTATTATTTAAACAAATATCATATTTAGTATAGCATTTAAACTCATTAGAGTGAAGTACACGCGCGAAGCGCGTACATCTAAACTAGTATATATACATGTATGTATCTATATATATCTGTATATATATATATGTATTTATATATAGATATAGATATATATATGTACAGATATATATATACATACATACATATATAAGTATGTATATATATATATATCGTCACTATATATATATATATATATATATATATATAGTGGCGGACCTAGTATTTAAGGATAGTGGGTGCTTAAAAAAAAAAATTCACCTAAATGAGGTTCGAACCCAAGGCATCCCTCCAGTGAAGAACCTTATAGTTAACCTAAATGTCAATGCACCCAACCAAATTTTTGTTGTAGTGGGTGCTTTTATATATTATATACCTATTTTCGTATAATTTTTATGTAATTTTGTCTACTTCACGTCGAATTTAGAGGTTGTCGGAGCGCCCCACAAATGAATGTAGGTCTGACCCTGTATATATGTGTATATATATATACATTCCCTACTTAGTAGTCATTTATTTTAAACCTTCTTTTATGTAACGTGGACGTTATTTACATATTTTTTATTTTATTTTAAAATATAAGCTTCCCTCCAACTTCAAAAGATAGATATTCTTCCTATTTTATACTGTATAATATTTATTTTACTTTAATCTTTTGATAATTGTCTTACTTTTATTTAAAATATAGGAATTTAAAGTTTGCGATAGGCTTAAATCAAACATTTTTTGAAACAATCATCTAGAAAACAAATCTCTCGAATTTCATATTTTTCAAAAACTTTCTTTGTTGTTCAAAATATAAACATGCATTGAATTCATGTACGATGGATGACACACTTTTTTCATATTAAATCTAATTAATGATATTCAATAATGTTAAAACTTTTCTTATAAATACAATAATTAATAAGTTTTCAAAGAACTATATGTCAAAATTTGAAACTACTCATTATTGTATTTAAATATAAAGGTGCCCCCATCAAGCTCAAATCCTGAGTTTGCCTCTGGTATTAGGCAGGTGGGATGAATGCCATCTCTGAGTATTGTTTTCCAACTAGGTGTTTTTACAAGAGATACAGAGTTACACTAACCAAGCTAAGAAGAAAATCACCACACTTGAATACACTTTGCCTGCACAAATCCATTCAAGTTGTAGTACTGGAGACTATATTGTTACCTTCTATTGTTTCCATAGCAGTAGCTACAGGGCTGCTACTTTTGGAGTCTCTCTAAGCCATGGATCCACTATCCTGTTTGACCTCATCATCAGCCGATATGGTTGTGGTGCCATATTCAGTGTACTGGAACAAGAGGTGCCATCAGCAAGCTGCTTAGGACTATTCAGGGCTTTGCAGTTAGGGAAATAGTAGGTTACTCAGGTTAACTTCAATCATCATTATAGCAAATGTTATCTTATCCATATAATTTGAGGTTTCGTTTAGGTTTTTTGGTTATGCAGGGAGTTAATAACTCAAATGGTCACTCAACTTATGACTTTTCTCTCAGAAAGTTATTCAACTTTGATTCTTACTTCAAAAGTCACTCAATTGTGAATTTTTTTCTTAGAAAATTACTCAACTTTAGTTTCTACTCCAAAAATCACCCAGCTAAGAGTTTCTTTCTTACAAAGTCACTCAAGCTATTTAATTGATTCTTTCATCAAAATTTGCTAACATATAATTTTTATTCAAAACAAAATTTTTAAGAAATAAAAGAAATCATTTAAACAATTAATTTAGTGTCACCACTCGAACCGGGGCCTGACCGTGACGGGCATCCCAAGCCAACCAAGGTCTAAGATGACCCCTAGCCTTATCTCAAGAGAATAATAGTAATGATAAACAATGAAAACCAAACATGATAATAAGAGAGAAACACATGTAACTTAAAGAAAGTTGAGAGCCAAAAACCAAATCCACAATGATATCTAATACCGTCCACAAAAACCTCTAATTCAAAAGATACCAACTAAATTGGGACATGTCTCCGACTATAACAAAAGAAATTTAAAAGTACCAAAACAAGAAATGAAACCTAAAAGAGAGACTAGACCTTCCGAAAGAAGGAGGGTTCACCATTTCATAGCTGACCGACTAGGATATCCCCCTCCTAATGTTGCACAGAGGCACAAGAAAATTCCTCAGAACCTGCATCATGAAATGATGTAGCATCCGTAGATGATCAGTATGGCGAGTACTAGTATGCAACCGAAAAAGGGATACAACATGTATGCATTTTAGGGCTTTTCAAAATCAAATTGCAACAGTTAACCCAACCACAAAATTAATTTATTGGCTTATTGGGTGGCTAGCGGATTAGTATATTTAAAAATTGATAATTAATAAGCCAAACCGCTAAATATAATTACCCAACCAATTTAACTAATAAGCAGGCCTAATGCAGTTATAAAATCAACTATAAACCACATGCACATCAAGTATATACATACATAATATAGGATGTCGAGTTAGGAGTAAGGGACAAGTTATATGAGCATTTAAAATTTAAGCCTGGACTATATAGTTCACTGTCATCGAATGACTCATATATAGTATGAGTCATCTAGTTAGCTACGGGCTATATAGGTCCGGTCTCCCTAATCGATGGGACCCCAGTGCATGTTGGCCGTATGTATCCAGGTTAGGATAAAGCCACCATACATATTATCCTCATATTAAGGACACAAAATTTAGTCGACCAAGTAAGGTACAACATCCCTATACCAGTAAAAATAGGTTTCAGGCGTTGGTCACGAAAACTTATGCCTTCATGGATCTATATAATTTTCTTTAGAGCCCAATTAAAATAATTTGCACATAACGTTAACCACGGAGTCGTTCATTAGGCATATTCATATTGACATCGTCATACCAAGACTTTCAAACCATTCATATCATGCCAAGAAAAAATTATCATAAAGCATTAACGACTCCTTAACCCCATCATTCAAATTCATACTCATCATCATCATTAAATTACATAAGAAACTCAAAAAAGTCATAAAGTTTAACGCTTTCAAAATTTCAAAAGAGATGGGGTGTCATCTTTATTCATTATCTTCATACAAAGCCTTTTTCAAAGGACTTAAAAGCCATAATTTCAATAATTCATAACATTTCATATTCCAAAAGATAAGTTAAATAGTGAAGTATCCTTGTTTAAAACTAAATTAACAATGTGCATTGAGGTTCATGTCGTTAAAATCATACAAATTCTATAATCATGGTAAAAAATTAATTTTTCAATTTCCCCATTACTATGAGACCCAAATTTAGTTCACAATCCATAATTTAAACAATGAATGAACCATTAAAGCAAGGAAAAGTAGTGTCAGTGTTCAACAACCAAAAAAAGGCTCAACCTTAGGTTGAATCAACATTCAAGAACATGTAATATTAAGTAATTTGATGCAATATAACCATAATTAAAATAGGGAGTGTCCAACATGCCTAATAATTGAAAGAATTCGGAGAAAATGGGAAGTTTTAAGCCTGGAGTAGTGAATTCTTGAGAAAACCTTGAGTTTTTTTTACTTGGAGAACTTTGAGAGGAGAAGGGCAATGTAAAAATATGATAACTAATGGTTGTGAGGAATAAAAAGGTATTTTGTGTCGTTTAATGGGGAAAAGGACCAAAAGTCCTTGCCCCCAATTGATAAAAACAAAACTAGGTGAATTTTGACCAGCAACATGGCATGTTGCTATCGTGAAGCCTAGCCAGCGTGCCACGCTGCTATCGCAGAGGTTCACTGATTTGTCATCCCAAAATGGCCACGAATGCTTTTCAAAAATTTCAAAACTTACTCAAAACACTCCTTTAACATCCCTTATCATAATTTAAGTCAAAAATTGTAAAACAAGAGGATCCAAAATAAATAGATCAAAATTTTATGGGGTCTTACATTTAATGACCCTTCATATCCAAAATTCATTTAAATGGTTTAAATGAGTATGTTTTATCCATTTTCGGATTTATCAAAGAAAAGATAATTATTTAAAAAAGAAGATGATTTTTGACTTCCTAAATTATTTCAAAACTAAAAAATATATTGGAATAACTTAAGAAAAATTATAGAGCTGCCACTTAATTTTAAAGAAAAATCAAGAAAACATAAAAGAATTTCAAAGGTTCAAAAACAGAAATAAACCTTTAAAATTAGAGAAAATGGGTAAGGGTTCGATTAACGTCCTGTAATACCCCGTATTTCCCTAGCATGATTTAAACCTTAGTACATGAGTATTCATATATAAAAATTTCAAAATATTCATTATTCCTCAGTTTAGGGCCCACCAAGTTTTGATAAATTTAACAAGATTTCCACCGATATAAGATTCGCCTTAATCTGATAAACGAGTAAGAAGCCATGGCAAATTTAAATTTCAGTAGTTAAACACCGTCATTTAGCTCACTAGCGCATCGCGGAGCCAGTCTAAATGACAATTGTCACTTTCCAGTGAAACTCCGCGATCATGGCCCATCGCGAAGGAGGCCAATTTCACGTTTGGCAATTTCCAGTGAGCCTCCGGGATAATGGCGCATTGCGGAGGTGGCCAAAATGGCATTCCAAAGGCGTACCGCGATAGCCACGCATCATGGTGATTTTCCAGGTTCCAATTGTCCATTACCAGTGGCTTGGTACAATAGTGGTGAGTCGCACCAAGGCCAAAAATTGGGAATTTTAGTTTTCCAGTCCCGCGTTTTTAATTTTCAATGGGCTGTTTGGTCATTTTTCTAACTCCTAAACTCGTCCTAAACACGAAATTAAAGCCTAGTAGGGTATTATATGCCCATTATTCTCAAAATACTCAAAAGGGGATCCATTTTCTTCAAGAACACAAAAATCCTAGCTCTCAAATTCAAGGCCAAATCTCAAGAACTCTCCATCAATCCTCTCAAATTTATTAACTCGGTATGTTAAATGTTCATTCGTGGGTTCCTTTCACCCATGGAGTCCAAGTATCTGATTTTAAGTACAAATTTATGATCTTTTCAAGTTACTCTATTTTTTAATTTAAGTTTTCTACCATGAATCTCCATGAACTATGATTCTACAGCATATATGAATGGAATTATTGTTGTTATTCAAATCCCCATGTTTTAATGTTATCATTCATTGAATTAAATCATTACTTAGTGCTATTCATGTTGAATCCATGCTATTACTAAAAGTTCCATAACATTCCTATGATTTGATTGAACTATAAACTACAAGTGTTTGATAAAATATTTACAAGAATAATTATTTAATAAAAGCCTTCATGTTATGTCCTCCGAGCTTTAGTTTCGTTTTAATATTATTGTTTTGAGTCCTGGTGGTATTGAATACCCGAAAATCATAATTGTTTACTCAATCTCATTTCAGTATCTTCAAAAATAACTTCAGATTATATTATGAGCATTATCAGAAAAGTCAGTTAAACTCAGAATAGTCTAGTATTTCAGTGTCTTTCAATTGGGAGTAGGATTTAGCACCGAGCGAGTGTAGGGATGGCGACTTCCCCGTCAAATAAGTAGAGTCACTAGTAGCATTCCCTAAACTTCAAAAATACATAGCCAGTGTAGAATATGAGAATTCACCCGTCAGTTTAGGCTTGACTATCTCGCAGGGGTCACCCGTCACATTAGGCTTGACACCCTTAGTCCTTCGGGATAGTACATTAGTATAGTAGATCCACAAAGCCAGCGTTAGTACCCGTGGCACGGTATTATCACACTTCCAACTGGGTTATAGGTTGGACCCCGATTATCTCATATTAGGGCATGTCGGTTAGATTGATACCTCCCACAGTCTCAGTCCAGTAATCAGACCAGTAATTTAGTCTTAGTGTTGTTTGACCAAGGCATACGGATATCAGTTATTTCATTATTTCAGTTTATAAATTTTATTCAGTTCATGTTATAGGCTTGGTCATGCATCCCAAGTATCTACAGATTTCATGCACCTTCAGTATTTACAAACTTTTATGCATACATAGTATTTACAAATTTCACATATTTCCAGTATCTACAGATTTTATACTTTTTATTCAGTACTCCTATTTTATATGTATATTTAGACAGTTGTTATTCCTGTTCATGAAACCATGCATGTCAGCCTACCTCATTTAGCATACTAGTACATTCAAAGTACTGATCGCATATCTTTATTTTGCGCTATAATATATTATATCATAGGTTCTGATGCTCAGTTCTCGGATCGCGCTTAGACTTCACAAACTGTCAATAGTAGCAGTGGTGAGTCCGCATATTTTGAGGATAGATTATTTTATTTCATGTTTTCAGCCTAATGGTTAGTTGGGGCCTATCCCATCAACTCACAGTTATTCAATTTAGAGGCTTTCAGACATTAAAGATAGTTATTCAGTATTTAGACTTCAGTTGACATGTCAGATTGATATTCAGTTGTCTCAAATTTCAGTATTTATTCAGACTCAAATAGTTATTTCTTCATATTCATAATTCAATATTTGTTTTAGATATTAAAACCTTATGGCACATCAGTTATTCTTCCACATTTATGATAATGTTATTTAGTGCTCATAGCAGGTACCAGCTCATGGGTTAGTATAACGCCCCGAAAGTACACCCTAGGCATCACACGGTGCTTACAGCCCCGAAGGACCACAAGCTAACTCATAAGCTGGTACATGCTGTGAGCACTGAATAACATAATAATAAATGCAGAAGAATAATTGATATGCCATAAGGTTTTAATATCTAAAACAAATACTGAATTATGAATCTGAAGAAATAACTATCTGAGTCTGAATAAATACTGAAATCTGAGATAACTGAATATCTAACTATATGTCAACTAAAGTCTGAATACTGAATAACTAACTGTAGTATCTGAAAGCCTCTAAAATGAATAACTGTGAGTTGATGGGATAGGCCCTAACTAACTCTAACTAACTACTAGATTGAAAGCATGAAATAAAATATTCTGCCCTCAAAATATGAGGACTCACCACTGCTACTGCTGAGAGTTTGAGAAGTCTAAGCGCGATTCGGGAACTGAGCGTCAGGACCTATGATATAATACATCATAGCGCAAAAGAAAGGTATGCGATCAGTACTTTGAATGTACTGGTATGCTAAATAAGGTAGACGTACATGCATGGTTTCATGAATAGGAATAACAAATGTCTAAATATACATATAAAATATGAAGTACTGAATAGAAAGCATAAAATCTGTAGATACTAGAAATGTGTGAAATCTGTAACTATTGTGTATGCATAAAAGTCTGTAAATACTGAAGGTACATGAAATCTGTAGATACTAGGGATGCATGACCAATCATATAACATAAACTAAATAAAATTTATAAACTGAAATACTAAAATAAATGATATTTGTATGCCTTGGTCAAACAACACTAAGACTGAACTATTGGTCTGATTACTGGACTGAGACTGCGGGAGGTATCATCTAATCGACATGCCCCAATCTGAGTTAATTGAGGTCCAAGCTGTAACTGATATCTATATGCATGACCAATCCTTCTTTTAATATTCATGTCGTGCAAGTGGGCATGAGCTCAAGTTAAACTCCCAGTCTAATACGTTTCTTCCTTCTGTTTGCAGAACATGCCTCCCAAAAAGAATAACAGAAGAGGAGCAAAAAACTAGCCAGTACCTCCGCCCATCCAGGTAAATCCTCTATACGAGCATGTTTCTCACGCAGAATTCAGAGTTGCGTTCACCACTCTAGCGAACTCCGTAGCAGCACAGAGTAAATGGCCAGCTGCTATTTTTGCCAACCCAGTGGCCAATACTACTGCAGTCAGGATTTAGGACTTCACCTGAATGAATCCTCCTTTCTTCACGGGATCCAAGTCTGAAGAGGATCCACAGGAATTCATAAATATGGTTCAAAAGCTAACGGATACTATGGGGGTGACTTCTAGTTAGAGTGCTGAGTTGGCTGCATATCAGTTGGAAGATGTAGCCCATACTTGGTTTAAGCAGTGGAAGGTTAATAGGGGCGTTAATGCAGGGCCTGTAGAATGGGAAAAGTTTACCATAACTTTCTTAGATAGATTCTTTCCATTGGAGTTAAGGGAGGCCAAGGTGTTAGAATTTATTAACTTGAGGCAGGGCAGCATAAGCGTGAAGGAGTAATCCCTCAAGTTTACTCAGTTAGCTAGATATGATCCCCATGTAGTAGCTGACAGCAAGTCCAAGATGAGTAAGTTTGAGTCTAGAGTACCTGACAGTGTGGTCAAGGAATGCAGGACCACAAAGCTGATTAGAGAGATGGACTTGCCTAGGTTGATGGTCCATGCTTAACAGATAAAGGAGCAGAAGATTAAGGAAAGATAAAGAGGGAACAAGAGGGCTAAAACGAGTAGTTTTAATTTTAGCCAGTCAAGGTCAAAAGGTGGTAATCGTCCTCAGTTTCATCAGAGGTCTTCAGCCCCAGCACCCTCTTCAGCTAGTGTCCCAGTACCCAAATTCAGAAATGATAATAGGGATAGAGCACTAGGCTCTAAGTTCCAAGGCAGTGTTAGAAGTGCCCATACAAACCTTCTATGTTAAAAATGTGGCAGACGCAATATCTCTCCGTGGGGCGCACCAGCTCTATTCGTGCATAAGAAAGATGGTTCTCTTAGAATATGTATTCATTATCGTCATTTGAAAAAAGTCACCATCAAGAATAAATATCCACTTCCTAGAATCAATGACTTATTTGACCAAGTTTGGGGTGCCAGCTACTTTTCCAATATAGACCTTAGATCAGGCTATCATCAGCTCAGGGTTAGGGAATGTGACATTCCAAAAATAGCTTTTCAAATTCAGTATAGTCACTTTGAATTTCTAGTAATGTCCTTTGATCTTACAAATGCCCCAGCAGCTTTCATGGACTTGATGAACATAGTTTTCAAGCAATACTTGGAGGAGCGTATATTGATGTGTTCACAGACCACAAAAGCTTGTAGTATTTGTTCTCTCAGAAATACTTGAATTTGCATTAGAGGAGGTGGTTAGAGTTATTAGAAGATTATGACATGAGTGTTCTGTATCATCTAGGCAAGGCTAATGTAGTGGCAGATGCTCTCAATAGACTGTCTATGGGTAGTGTTGCTCATGTTGAAAATGATAAGAAAAAGTTAGTTAAGGAAGTTCATCAGCTTACCCGATTAGGTGTCCGCTTAATCGATTTAGCAGAAGGTAGTGTTTGGGTGCAGAGTAGTTCCAAATTATCTCAAGTTTCCAAAATGAAGAAAAAGCAGGATAAAGATCCCAGCCTAGTTAAGTTGAAAGAATCAGTCAGAGATCAAAAAGTAGAGGTTTTGTCACCAGGGGGAGATGGTGTGCTGAATTGTCAGGGTCGGCTATGTGTACCTGGTGTAGATGACTTGAGGCAACGAGTTCTTGCAAAAGCATATGGTGCACGTTACTCTATTCATCCAGGGGCCATTACGATATACCACGAGTTGCGGGAGATCTATTGCTGGAGTGTGATAAAGAGAAATATTACAGAGTTTGTAGCTAAGTTCTCTACGTGTCAGCAAGTTAAGATCGAGCACCAGAAACCTAGTGAGTCCATGCAGGAGTTCAGTATTCCCACATGAAAGTGGGAGAAAGTGAACATGGATTTTGTGATAGTATTGCCCCGTACTCGTCATCAGCATGATTTTATTTGCATTATCATAGACAGGATGACCAAATCAGCTTATTTCTTGCCAGTCCATACTTTTTATTCAGCTGAGGACTATGCTAAGATCTATCTCAAAGATTTGGTTAGGTTCTACGGTGTTCCCTTATCTATCATCTTAGATAAAGGTACCCAGTTTACCTCTCATTTCTGGAAAATATTCCAAAAGGGTTTGGTACCTAAGTCCATCTCAGTACAGTCTTTCACCCTCAGATAGACGATCAAGCAGAAAGAACCATTCAGACTCTTAAAGATATGCCGAGAGCATACGTAGTTAATTTTAAAGGTAGTCGGGATGACCACTTTTCTTTGATTGGATTCGCACATAATAACAGCTATCATTCCAGTATCCAGATGGATTCGTTTGAGGCTCTTTATGGTAGGATATGTAGATCTCCAATTGGTTGGTTTAAAGTAGGTGAGGCTGCACTAGTAAGGTCTGATTTAGTGTTAGATGCGTTAGAAAAGGTCCAATTGATCAGAGAAAGGCTTAAGGTATCCTAGAGCTAACAGAAATCATATGCAGATGTGAGGAGGAAGGATCTCAAGTTTGAGGTTAGTTATTCTGTGTACTTGAAAATATCTCCCATGAAGGGGGTAAAAAGGTTAGGCAAGAAAGGGAAACTAAGTCCCCGATATGTCGGTCCCCACAGAATTCTCAGTCGTTTTGGAAAGGTAGCTTACAAGCTTGAATTGCCTTCAGATCTAGCTTCAATACACCCAGTGTTCCATGTCTCATTGCTGAAGAAGTGTATTGGTGATCAAGCTATAGTTGTTACCCTAGAAAGCGTAGATATTCAGAACAATCTTTCCTATGAGGAAGTTCTAGTCAAAATTCTTGATCATCAAGTTCGTAGACTAAGGAACAAAGAAGTTTCACTAGTCAAAGTATTTTGGCAGAATCAATCCGTTGAGGGAGCCACTTGGGAAGCAGAAGCAGATATGCGAACCAAGTGCCCTCATCTTTTCTCCGCGAATTCAAATTCGATTTAAGATACTAATCTTCTTAAGATTTCTATCTAACATGCTTAGTTTCAGTTGCACATCATGTTCGTGTTAGTCGTGCATTCATGAATCAGTTCAGCCATGTATTCCATGCATCAGATATGCATGTTTAGCATGTAATCTTAGTCAATCAGTTTTCTCAACTTAATCAGTCTCATTTGAGGACAAATGATCCTAAGGGGGACATATTGTAATACCCCGTATTTTCCTAGCATAATTTAAACCTTAGTACATGAGTATTCATATATAAAATTTTTAAAATATTCATTATTCCTAAGTTTATTTCCCACCAAGTTGTGGAAAATTTAACCAATTTTCTAATGATATAAGATTCGCCTTAATCCGATAAACGAGTAATAAGTTATGGCGATTTTAAGTTTCAGTCGTTAAACACTGTCATTTTGCTCACTAGCATGTCGCAGAGCCAGTCTAAATGAAAATTGTCACTTTTCAGTGAAGCTCCGCGATCATGGCGCATCACGGAGGAGGCCAATTTCATGTTTGGTAATTTCCAGTGAGCCTCCACAATAATGGTGCATCGCGGATGTGGCCAAAATGGCATTCCAAAGGCTTACCGCAATAGCCCCGCATCACGGTGATTTTTCAGGTCCCAATTGTCCATTTTCAGTGGCTTGGCATAATAGTGGCGCGTCGGCCCAAGGCTAAAAATTGGGAATTTCAATTTTCCAATCCCGCATTTTTAATTTCCAAGGGGCTGTTGATCATTTTTCTAAGCCCTAAACTCATCCTAAACACAAAATTAAAGCCTTGTAGGGCATTATATGCCCATTATTCTCGAAATACTCAAAAGGGGATCCATTCTCTTCAAGAACACAAAAACCTTAGCTCTCAAATTCAGGGCCAAATCTCAAGAACTCTCCATCAATCCTGTCAAATTCATTAACTCGGGTATGTTAAATGTTCATTCATGGGTTTCTTTCACCCATGGAGTCCAAGTATCTGATTTTAATTACAAATTTATTATCTTTTCAAGTTACTCTATTTTTAATTTATGTTTTCAACCATAAATCTCCATAACTATGATTCTACACCATGTATGAATGGAATTGTTGTTATTATTCAAATCCCCGTGTTTTAATGTTATCATTCATTGAATTAAATCATGACTTACTGAATCCATGCTATTACTACAAGTTCCATAATGTTCCTATGATTTGATTGAACTATGAAGTACAAGTGTTTGATAAAATGCTTACAAGAATGATTATTTAATAAAAGCCTTCATGCTAAGTCCTCCAAGCTTTAGTGTCGATTTACTATTATTGTTTTGAGTCCTGGGGGTATTGAATACCTGAAAATCATAGTTGTTTGCTCAGTCTCATTTCAGTACCTTCAGAATAACTTTAGATTATATTATGAGCATTATCAGAAAAGTCAGTCAAACTCAAAATAGTCTAGTATTTCAGTGTCTTTCAGTTGGGAGTAGGATTTAGCATCGAGCGAGTGTAGGCATGGAGGCTTCTCCGTCAAATAGGCAAAGTCGCTAGTAGTATTCCCTAAACTCCAGAACTACGTAGCTGACGTAGCATATGAGACTATCTTGCAGAGGTCACTCGTCAAATTAGGCTTGACACCCTTAGTCCTTCGGGACAGTCATCAATATAGTGGATCCACATAGCCAGCGTTAGTACCCGTGGAACGGTATTAACACCCTTCCAACTGGGGTAAAAGGTTGGACCCCGATTAGCCCAGATTGGGGTATGTTGGTTAGATGATACCTCCCACATTCTCAATCCAATAATCAAACCAGTAGTTCAGTCTCAGTGTTGTTTGACCAAGGCATACAGATATCAGTTATTCAGTATTTTAGTTTACAAATTTTATTCAGTTCGTGTTATATACTTGATCATGCATCCCCAGTATCTACAGATTTTATGCACCTTCAATATTTACAAACTTTCATGCATACACAGTATTTATAAATTTCACATATTTCCAGTATCTACAGGTTTCATGTTTTCTATTCAGTACTCCATATTTTATATGTATATTTAGACAGTTGTTATTCCTGTTCATAACATCACGCATGTCAGTCTACCTCATTTAGCATACCAGTACATTCAAAGTGTTGATCGCATACCTTTTTTTTGCGCTATGATGTATTATATCATAGGTTCTGATGCTTAGTTCCCAAATCACGCTTAGACTTCTCAGACTCTCAGCAGTAGCAACGGTGAGTCCTCATATTTAGAGGATGGATTATTTTATTTCATGCTTTCAGTCTTGTAATTAGTTGGAGTTAGTTGGAGTCTGTCCCATCAATTCTCAATTATTCAGTTTAGAGGCTTTCAGACACTATAGTTAGTTATTCAATATTCAGACTTCAGTTGAAATTTTAGTTATATATTCAGTTGTCTCAAATTTCAGTATTTATTCAGACTCAAAAAGTTATTTCTTCAGATTCATAATTCAGTATTGTTTCAGATATTAAAACCTTATGGTACATCAGTTATTCTTCTGCATTTATGATTATGTTATTTAGTGCTCACAGCAGGTACCAGCTCATGGGTTAGCTTGTGGTTCCTCAGGGTTGTAAGCACCGTGTGACCCCCAGAATGTACTCTCGAGGCGTTACACGTCCTAAGAGGGGTTTTAAGATACTTAGGAATGTTCGTTTCAAAACGTCTAACCAAAATGTTATGACTAACTTAAAAGGGTGGTTAACTTTATGAAAACATCAATTTTATATGAAAATATCAAACTTGAATCGAGCGATTTTTGAAAATAGCTTTTATGTCGTTCAATAGTCTATTTTTAGCTAACCAATTCAAGAAAAAAAAAACTATTTCTTTTTATGTTTAAGAAAATTTTCTTTAGCTTAAATGAAATTAATTGCCACGTGAACAAGAAAAAGTTATCTTAGTTCTAAAAGCTTGTTTTTAGGAAGATTAACATAAAATTTAAGTTTCTCTTTTATTTATTATTTATTATTTTAAAAAAAAATTAAATGGATAAAAAGATTCAAAAAAAAAAAAGAAGAAAATGGAGATAGAAATAAAAATAGCAACATCGTAGGAAATATATCTAGATTAATTAATTAAAGTATTCAAGTAAATACAAATAAACAAATTAGAATGTATAATAAATAGAGAAGAGTTAAAATTGGGCCTCTTCTGGCCCTTTAAAAGTCTGTCCAGCTCTTGGACCAATTTCATGGACTTTTCAGTCCATGTTCACCCCTGTATATCCGCTATATATCAACAACTCTTTTCCTACGTTTTTCGTATACCCGTATACATACAGTGTATATCAGTACGGTGAGCTGCATATTTTGCTTCCATGTTTGATATACTCAGCACAAAAAGTATGCAGTTGTTGCTATGCAGGGTACATTTACTGTATATCAGAGTGTATCAATGTATACCAACTTATTTTTTAGATTTGATAAGGCTTGACTCGATGGTGGTTGGTTTTAACTGATAGAATGCATTAGATGGAAGTCCGATGGACTCGATGAGAGAGTTCATTGTAATACCCCACAAAAATCCTAGTCACTTCAGTTCTATATAGCATGCCAAAAGAGGTCCCAAACTTTGAAAATTTCAATCAAGTGTTAAAACTTAGAATCATTTTTAGCCTTCGAAATTGGATGATCTTATTTTCGATCTTTCCGACCTTAGAAAGTCAATTTTTAAGTTGATTCATGATCAGAGATGTCAATAGGTCATGTTGAGTGAGTTTTGGAATTTTTGGACTTCGTTTGAGACACGTTTGGATGACCAAAACAGCAAGCCAATGCGATCTTGATGCGTCACGTTGGCTATCGCGTTAACACCATCGATGCGACGCATGGTTGATCGCGTCAATTCCATCGACGTGGCGCATGGCCAATCACATCGCTGGGCCAATTTGGCTCATTAAATTCCGAGTTTCCAAGGGCATTTAGGTCCTTTTTCCCTTATCCAATTCAGCTAAAACACTAAATTTAATATCCAAAGGGGTCAAATACATCCATTATTCACAAAACACTCTCAAGAACAAGCCCTAGTTTCATCAAGCTCAAGATCAAGTTTCGAGAATTCCCTACAATTCCACAAAATCAACAATCAAGGTATGTTAGGTGTTCATCCTTGGGTTTTCTTCCACCCTTGGAGTTAAAGAACCCTTTTTAAAACTTGAAGTATGATTTTCATGTTACGAATTGAATTGTATTCATGTTTGCATTGTTACATGGGTTTCAAGTTAAGATATTTTATGGGTTCCATGAAATTATGTTAGCATGTGTGTTGAATTATGAATCTCCCATGTCAAAACCCTTGAATTTGCAAGTTTAAGTTATAGCCATGATGCTTATGTGTTGTTCATTACCATGTGCATTAATTATGCTCCCCGAGTGTTTGATAGAATGTCCATATGAATTGAATAGTGAAATCATGACATGTTACCATGTGTTCTTATTCAAGTACAAGTTAAGGACTTCCAAGTGTTTGACAAAATGTCTCAGTGGATAAATTGTAAACAACTGACTATTGCTATGCTTTCAAGATTGTTATGTTTTACTATTGATGCTATCGAGTCCTGGAGGTATTTATTACCCAAAATCTAACTGTTTACTTAGTTGCAGTAGTTATAGAATCATCCCAATAAAGGTCAAGAAACATAGTACTCAGTCGGTTAATTGAACTTAGTGAACTCAGTCCAGTTCAGTCAGTCAACATGATCAGTGTCAGTTCAATCATACCTAGTACAGTCTAGTAATCAGTTCAATGTCGATTCAGTTGGGAGTTCGATTCAGCATCGAGCGAACCTAGGGATGGGGGCATTCCTGCCAGCAAAAGGGTTTGTCCCTTAGCAACAGTCCCTGTGTTACAGAACTACGTAGCCAGCATAGGGTAAGTCGTCCTCCTGCCAGACTAGGGTTGACACAATAATATATATATTTCATGAGTTTCCTATCATATTAGGGTTGACCCAGCATTGTTAGTATCCCGTGGTAAGGTGCTAACACCCTTCCAACTGGGTTCATAGGTTGGACCTCAAATCAGTTTATAATTGGGCTATATCGATTAGATGAACACTCCCACAATTACAGTTTAAGTCTCAGTATTTAGTAAATAACTCAAACAGCTCAACAGAACCATGGCTACCAGTTATCAGTTACACAACCATCAGAATTAAGTACTTCAGTATCAGTCTAAACTTTCGATTACCAGTATTTAGTTACCGAAACTCAGTACTTCAATTTTAGTCTAATTCATACAGATGTTATATGCACTGTATTGCATATTTAGCATGTTCAGTAGTTACAGTTATGCATGTACTCTCATCCAGTTACTTCACGATGTATATTCAGTTATTTATCATCTCATGCATATGAACCCATGTATATCAACGTACCTCACTTAGCATACTAGTACATTCCACGTACTGATGCATACTCTTTCTTTATGCTATGATGTCTCATATCATAGGTTCAAATGCTCAGGTTCCTGACTGTACTTAGCAGCTTAGGCTATCAGCAGCAAATTCAATAGTGAGTCCTCATCCATCGAGGATATTATCAGTATTTCAGTATTTCAGTTAGTTCAGTGGTTATTTCAGTCGGAGTTAGTTGGGGACTTGTCCCATCAATTCCATATTCAGACAATTAGAGGCTTTTAGACTAGCACAGTCATTTTTTAGTTTTTAGATGTTATTATTAGTTACACTCAGTTATTATTTTAGTAATTGGAGAACCTTATGGAATTTCAGTTTTACTTCCGTATATGCTTTTCAGTATTATTATTCAGTACCCACAGCAGGTGCCAGTCATGGGTTAACTTGTGATCCTTCGGGGCAGTGAGAACTGTGTGACATCTAGGGTGTAGACTCGGGGCGTTACATTTAGGCAGTAAAAAGAAGATAAGGATTAGATACTTGAATTTTTGATGAAGAAATAACACAATTAAACAAGATATACAGAATGCCACATACAAACGGTTGAATATTCCTACTAAAACAAACGTATGCAAATATGTTTTCATGGTTGTCACTACAGTTTTGTACTCTAACATTGAGGCTAACTAGAAATCATACCAATACATCTCAGGATTTAAAATAAATCACACTTTTTCCTCAAATGGGCATTACTTCAAACACATGTTGTGCATGATTATGATGCATCCTATTTATCCTTTAAAGAAAGTACATTAGAGGCAAAAAAGTTATATGAAAATTTGCAGAACCTATGAAGAAGCATGGCAGCATGCTAACCTCAAGAAAGAATTCTTAAGAACTCGTTATTGTTCTTATAACTCTTTGACTGGAAACAAAATCAGAGGAAATCAATAATTCTTATAACTTGACCCCTTTGAAATATTTAAATAAAAATATATATATATTTCCTTTTCATTCAACAACTAACCAAGAAAAAAAAATTATTTTGTTTGACTCATGTTTGTTAGTCACTTGACTGAACTAACTTTCAAACATCAAAACAGAATCACATAGAACTAAACTTTCAACTTTGACAAATGAGTATAGGTTTTTTTTATAAACTATTTCTCAGATAACTAGGTGCTACTACTAGAATGAAAATAAATGATAGTCTCGAAATTAAAAACTAACTACTAAGCTTGACCCCTACTCAACTACAAACTCAAATGCTTCTGCAAAATGGGAAAGATAGTTCAAGAGAGCAAACAAAGAGAGCTTCTTGAGAGTTGATTTGAATATAAATACTTTGATAGGGAGAACATGCATAAAAAGGGTCGGAGGAACGGGAAAGTTTATACATGTTTCGAAAGAAAAGAAAAATATAAGATGATGAACTCTATACAAGCTCCATTTCTAACTTTGATATTCACATGGACACTCTTTTATCCCTACTTGTATTATGCTAGCCAACTACCAAACGGTGAATCAAGGCAAAGGATTTTTAATTCAGTAATTGATCAACTCAAGTAGCCAAGTTAGAAGTCATGGACAAACCATAATAAACACATAAATATTTACCTTTGGACAGAACTTAAAATGTATTTAAAAACTAGAGAAACATAGGAACACATGAAGCATCCAAGGATAAAGGAAAGGAGAGAATAATGAAAATCCTAAGTCGTTCATTTTTCCACTTTTAATGATCGTAAAAGCACACTTTTGCCTCCTACTTTAAAAGTTGATCATACTAACTCAAAATAATGTATTAACCATTTATAAGTCATTTCAAAATGATCATGCCTAAATCAAAACTTAAGCCAAAAACACAAGCACTCGGTCTAAACAATGCAATACAACAACTCTACCAACAACCTAAAAGTTTTAAGGAGATGAAATAGAGGTGCGAAGAGACGTCACTAACCTTTTTTGTGGTAGCGAACCAGGAAGCCAAATCGACAAGCAATTTTGTCACTAACTTATACTCCTAACTCGACCGATAAACAAAAACAAAGAGAGCGGTGTGAGTAAATCGGAACAAAGAAAAATAGAGAAACCAGTGAATAGGAGAGTGTGATGAAACTCAAAAAATTCCCTAATTTCTCTACCACTTTTATCATCTAAAGGGGTGAACAAGACCCCTTTTTATAGGACAAATGGGATGGGTAAGATCTTCTTGGAGAAGCTTTTAAGAAGATTCAAAATTTGAATTTGAAAAGTGATGGTTTTTAGAGTATTGAAGAAGAGAAAATCACTTTTCATAAGAGATTTGAAAGATTGAGGTTTTTGATTCGAGGATTTGAGTTCTTCAAGGTAAACAACCATTTATATGCTGAACCAAAGAGACAATATCTCGAAGACTATTGAAATTTCATATATCTCTCTTTTCAGAGGTCTGTAATAGAGAAAAAGAGTCCCTTTTTGGTCTGAGTTTTTCAGAAAAAAATAGAAAGACAAAGAGAATTAAGGTGATGTTGATGGAAACATAGGAGACGAGAGAGGACCGACGAGGAAAGAGGTGAAAGCCATCGTATTTTCCATTATCCGATGGTTTGAGCATTGTTCCATGTTGATATTGTTATTGTTTCATTGGTTTTCCTGAGCCATTGGTTGTTGTACGAGTTAAGGGAGAAAGAAATGAAATTTGGGCTGGGTTTAGCTGTTTATTTGGGCTATTGAGGTGAATTAGTGTTGGACTGCTGTTTGTGTGTGTGGTGGATTAATTCAGGATATTGATTAAATAACCTTTGGATTAGGATTTATTAAATTTATTTAAATTTTAATCAAATAGAAAGATCAATTGGTCAATCGTATCACAATTGTAGCCTATTGATCTCAATTATGACCAAATTTGCTAAATTGACTAAATTGAAATAAGATCCAATACGAATTAAGTACTGATTTAATCCTGAGTTTCTTGATTAAATAAAATCAAATAAATATTTTTTAAATAAATTAGTTTTCAGAACAAATTACTTTAAAAATCAAGTTTTTACCTATTTAAATTCATTTTTGAGATAATCCCTGCTTAAAATTATATTTTTCATAAAATAATTATTTAAGTAATAAAATTATATGATTTCAAAAATGTATATTTACTACTTAAAATGGTGAAATTATCTAGATAAATATTTTTAAAAAATTTTATCTGGATAAAATAAATTTTATAATTTTATTATAAACCGATGAAACTCGAAATTAAACTTCATGAAAGTTTAATTCCGAGTTTCATTGGGTTTATATATATATATATATATATATATTGATTTGACATGCTTCTTCTTTTTGAATTTTTTTTATTGTTCTTTTCAAATGTTTCTTTCATCTTTTCTTTTTTTCCGTTCCCTAACATCTCATAGTTTAGCCACCACTCTTTTTCCTCTTTAATTTTCTTAGTAATTGTCTTTCATAATAATTTCTCTTTAATTCTCTTACTAATTTCCTTTCATAATAATTCATTAACTTCTAAATTGTACCGTGCAATATCTGATAGGCTTTGTCAACCACTAGAGTTTCTCCTAGTACTCTACTTCTGGTGGACTCAATTCTTCTCTCACTTTGCTACCGCTAAAGGTCAGAACGAGGTACTTCTTTTTCTTATTTTTTAATAGTCTATTATTTTATATGTTCTTGATTTGTATTGAACAATTTTCAGGTTGTTGCTTTGTTACTTGAGAACGGTGTTAATGTTAATTTTAGAAACTACTGTGGCCAGGTAGCAGATGTTTTTTCTTAACTCTTTTCTTGATTTTTTATGTTTTGTTTAAGCTGATATGAAGCTAAGGGTCATTAGTTTATCCACACAACTAAATGAGCTAAATTTTTGTCAACTTGAGGCACTATGAATCAATATAGTTATTAGTAAGTTCTATTAATAATGAATACAACTTTATGACATATGAAAATGGAGCCCAGGAACGTTTGCAGTGTTTATGGGTTTGTTGTACTTTGGGTCTCTACTTTTTGTGTTTCGAATTTTCTCTAAATATTTACTCCGTTCCTTTTCAGTGCTTCGAATTTTCTCTCTATATATAGACTATAATTATTTTACTCTCTTTTAGAAGTTATTTGACACACACAGTGTAGATGAAATGGTACATAGAGAAACCTTCACACTGCTTCCGAAAATGTTGATTAGTGATATTGCAAAAGTGTATTTTCAGAAGCTATGACTTCTTTGGATATATTTGAAGGACATAAAATTTGAAATATTTTTGTAATTTAATTATGTTGTTTTGATGTTTTATATACGTGTTTTTATTAGGCGTTTTCCTTATCATTTATTGCCTTGGTATTTAATTTTGATAATCATGTTGGGTGTTTGATTAGGAACATGAAAGGATTGTAGAGCGAATTGACAACTGCAATTATAAAGGCACCACAGAAATGGTAGTTTCACATTTCTCCTTTGGCATCTCCGACTCTAGAAAAATTCAATACACATCTATATACAAAATCAATCAACAAATGAGGACTATAGTTTCTTGAGATATGTCTATTAGGTAGATTCCTCTAAATTGAAGATATCATAATAAGAAATCAATTTTTGTGCTTGCTCATTTCCTCAATCAAAATAATTCCTATGGTTTTTATCTCTTGAAATACTCTATATATAGTAAATGACTAGATGTATAATATGTTTTTTATTGCGGCCATAAGTCGCCCTTAATTTACTGTCAATTATGTCTTTTATTTGATAATCTTATACTAGAGCTGCACAATGAGGGTTATGTTCTTCAAATAGATCTTCAACTACAATGATCATTATCCTTAGAAGCCTTTTTCCCTTTAGAAGTTGGTTGTTTATGATTTAAATCATTATTAATCATGTTGCTATCTTCTTTAGTAGGGGAACACAAGTAACACAGACAACTTTTTTTTTTATCTGTTCAATATTGTTGTTAGAAAGATGGCCTCTTTGAGAATTGTATGCCGAGTACTTGTACAACAATTGTAGGTATAAAAAAAATTTGCTTCGTTTATACGAAGTATATAAAAAAAGAATAGTCCTTCAGTTCTTTGGTTTATTTTTTAAATTTCGATTTTCAGTTCTTCATTGTGAAAATCAAATAACACCTGGATTTTGTTTGGTGTTTTCTAGTTCGTCTTGATTTGATCTTTTGGTATGTTGAAAATCTCAAAAACTTAAAATAATGAAAAATTGTTGCCTTGTATTAGCGATGATCCCAAAAGTATAATAGTTGTCCAATAATATCGAAAATTCTTAGATAGAAAAATTTGGGTGTGAGATTTGGGATCAAGTTGGTAACAAATTGAAGCTAACTGAAAAGTGTAGAAAATTAGTATAGCATTTTCTTTTTTTTTTTCCTTATATATGTAGATTTTTTAATTTAATTTATTGAACCAGGAATTGTATGGTGTCAAGCTTACATTAGTTAGACATCCTAAAGACAAACATAATGTTTATTGAGGTAAACATTAACATAATGTTGATTGAGGTAAACATTCTTATGTATTTAATTTACTTTGATATATATTGGTGCAACCTCACTGTTTTTTCAGTCATAAGGTAATACTTTAATTTGCAAAATTATCTATCTATATTTGATGTCAATCATGAATTAGCAACCATAGCATGTGATAAGGTCATAGAGGACTCAGAGTGCTGAATCAAAATATGCCCTGAATTTAAGAAAATGACGCAAGTATATTATTCATATAAAAGGTAATCAAAATAGGCCTAGTGCACTTATTTTGTGTAGTATATACTTTTTTTACGTCAAAAGTGGATAGTGCACTAATTTTATGCACTATCCATTTTTTTAATATATTGCACTAAAAATTTTCTCATATAGTGCACTATTCTTTTTTTTTTTCATTTAGTGCACTCCAATATCTGCACTATTTTAGTGCACTATCTATTTTATTTCATCTAGTGCATTATTTATATAGGGTATTATTGTAGTGCGCTATCAATTTTTTTTTCATACAGTGCACAAAAATAACACTATTTTTTCATATAATGCACTATCTATTTTTTTATTAGTTATTTTTTATTATCTAATTTTTTTTATATATGTTGCACTATTTGTGTACTATCTATTTTTTTTCATTTAGTGCACTTTTTTGGTGCATTATCTAATATTTCAATGCGCTATCTATTTTTTTATACGACACACTAAATTTTCTATTTTGTATATGCTAAATTAGCACTTTTTCTATTGTACTAAATTTATACTTTGTTCAATTACACCCTAAATTTTCTATTTTGTATATACTAAATTAGCACTTTGCTCGATTATACTAAATTTGCACTTTATTCAAATTTTTTATATAAGAAAATTAAACAGTGCACAATTTTAGTGTACTATATAAACAAATTGAACAAAGTGCAAATTTAGTATAATAGAACAAAGCATTAGTTTGATATATACAAAATAGAAAATTTAAGGTGGTTTATGAAAAAAAAAAAAAAGATAGTTCACTAAATATTAGATAATGCACAAAAAAGTGCACTAAATGGATAAAAAAATAGATAGTGTACTAAAATAGTGCAACATATGAAAAAGTAGATAATAAAAAATAACTAATGAAAAAAATAGATAGTGCTTTTTGCACTATATAAAAAAATCGATAATGCATTATAGTAATGCCCTATATAAATAGTGCATTACGAAATAAAATGGATAGTGCACTGTATAAAATAAATCATAGATTGAAAAATGATTAATGCACTATTTTTGTACACTATATGAAATAAAATGGATAGTGCACTAAAATAGTGCACTATATGAAATAAATTAGCTTCTGTAAATGGAAAAAAGAATAGTATACTAAAATAGTGCACTATATATATAAAAACAAAGAATAGTGCAATATATATATATATATATATATATATATATATATAAAGAATAGTGCACTAAAATAGTGCACTATATAAAAAAAATGGACAATACATTAAAATAGTGCACTATATAAAATTAATTAGATAATGCACAAAAATAATACACTGTATGAAAAAAATGAATAGTGCATAAAAATAGTGAACTATCTACTTTTTACTTCGTTAATCCATTTTGTTAAGAAAAAAAGTATATAGTGCACAAAAAAGTACGCTAAACCTTTTTTGGTACCTTTTATATCATGACACATTTGTGTCAATTTTATTTTTTTTCAAATTCAGGGCATATTTTGGTTTAGCACTTGGGGACTCATAAGCTATATGCCATCAATTGAAGGGAAAGATGAATTGAATCATTTTCATTTCGTGTATTTTTTTCTTTCAATGTTTTGTCAAATAAGTCTCAAGTCTTATATTATTTGAAATCTTCAAATAAATAAAAGAGTAATAGTGGAAAGTAGCCTACAATTTATGTCCTAAATTTTTTTTCTTAAGGAGTGTGCTACTCCCTCCATTCACTTTTACTTGTCACAAATTTTCAAATTGTATTTCTACCTTTACTTATCATTGTTGATATATCAAGAAAGGACAATTTTCTTTTTTCTATTTGACCCTTAACATTAATTATCTTTTCTCCAAATTAATTTCAACACACAATACAAATATCATTTAATAGAGGTACTATGATAAAATAATAATATTATTAATTATTTTTCTTAATGGGTGTGCAATATGATTAGTAGAAGCAAACGAAAGAAGAATATCCCAATAATCATGCATATATTTTATATGATATAAAACACATAAAATTTCATGTAGGAGGACTTCATGGGCATCCAGTCCTAAAACTTGTACATAGGATAAAGCAATTAGAGCACTTGTTAGGGTTTTTGCCCTAATTTTCTTATCAAATTTAAATTTTATTTTTCTTAGAAGGAAAATAAAAGTAATATCATAATTACTTTTTCTTTTCCTGAAATAAAAATATAAATTTTTTCCATATTAGGCTAACCTCTTTTTAAGAGGAAAAGTTTTGGAACTCTATAAATAGAAGACCCCTCTTCTCATACCATAACTGTAACAACCCGGGACTACCTTTAGTTATCACACGGTACTTACGACCTCGAAGGACCACAAGCTAACCCATGAATGATATCTGTTGTGGCCACTGAATAATAATACTATAATTAATGCGAAAAATAGGCTGAAATGCCATAAGGTTCAAAACATCTGAACTACTGATAAAATATAACATCTAAAAAACTGAACACTGTCTGACAATATAGTCTGAAAAGCCTCTAATTAGATCTGTCTGAAAGTGGAGTTGATGGGACAATCCCCCAACTAACTCCATCTACTGAACTACTACATCTACTGAAAATATGAAATAATAGAATATCCTTGGGACTCACTGCTAAATCTATTGCTTCTGGATGAATCTAAATCTATTATGCGTGGTCGGGAACTTAAGTGTCCGAACCTATGATATGAAACATCATAGCACAGAAAAGTATGTGTCAGTACATCAGAATGTACTGGTATGCTAGATAAGGTAAGGATGAATACAAAGGTTCATAAGCATGAACAATAACTGACTAAATGATATAGATTAACTGAACATAAGAGTACATGGATAATTTGAACTACAGCAAATACTGAGTATACAATACTGTGCATTTATATACATGCTGTAACTGAGCTTTTCTGAAGCAAAGTACTGAATTCTAATAACTGAGTAACTAATATTTGAGTTACTGATAACTGAATTACTGATTCTAAATAGACTGTATCTGATAGTCCTGGTTCTGTAGAACTTAAATGAATCCATACTAAAGACCAAAACTGAAACTATGGGAGGTAATCATCTAACCGACATGCCCCAAATTTGAACTGATAAGGGTCTAACCTATGACCCCCGTTTGGAAGGGTGCTAATACTATGCCACGGGTACTAACACTAAAAAACCAGGATGCTAAGCCTAATTAACGGGTGACACCTGGGCAGAGACAAGCCTAATCTGACGGGTGACCCCTGAGAGATAGTAAAGCCTAGTATAATGGGTGACTCCTTATCCTGCGCTGGATACGCAGTTCTGGAGTACAGGGATTGCTACTAATGACTCTGTCTATCTGATGAAGAAGTCGTCATCCCTGTACTCACTCGGTGCTAAATCCTACTCCCAACTGAAAGATAATAAACTGAGTATACTATACTGGACCAGGCTGATATGATACAGAGTTTACTAAGTTTTCCTAAGTTCTGTAACCGGCTGAGTTTTACTGAGTTCTATAACTGACTGAGAATACTACTGATTGTGACATGACTGATACTATTCTGTAACTGACATTGGCTCTATGTAATCTGCTAAATTATTGGGTAATAAATACCCCCAGGACTCGATAGTATGAGAAATAAAGCAAAACGTAACCTTGATTAACACAATAATGTTCACTTGACCATAATTCATTCATAGAGATATTTCATCATATACTTGTAATTTATTAACTTGTACATGAATGGGATCACATAATAACATGTCATGTCTTCCCTAGTCAATTCACATGAGCATTTTATCAAACACCTGTAGAGCATAAGATTGTACATGTTTAAGATCTCATAATAACATCTCATGATTTCTCTTTCTACTTTACATAGGCATTTTAGCAAATACTTGGGGTGCATGAGTATTTCACATGATAATGGTCATCACATAAACATCATGAATACAATACTTAATTGCAAAGTCAAGGGTTTAGCATGTAATTTACATAATTTTCCCTAAATACTATTTTATTTTTCATGAATCTTATCATAATCATGGATTGCAAACCAAATTAACATCATAGATACATTAATTACTTTGTACGTTTAAGGGTTTCTCAAGACAATCACCTATTCATCACACATGTTATTTAATTTCATGAAACTTGCATTTAAATCATGGATTGGAACCCAACTAATATCATGAACATGAATTCAATCTAAATCAAATATGGAAATCATAAATCTGAGATCTTGTAGGTTTAAAAAGGGATTCTTGGACTCTATGCGTGAAAGGAACCCATATATGAACATTTAACATACCTTAATTTATGATATTCTTAAAGTTCTTGAAGGATTTCTTGGGCTTGACCTTGATTTCTTTAACTAGGATTTTTGCCTCTTGAGAGAGAATGATTTTGTTCTTGAGAAAAAGTGAGGAAAACTGACATAATAGGGTATTTAGGGCATAATTTCATGTTTAAAGGCTGATCTGTGTCATGAAAAAAGATCCTATTGCCCCTAGAAAGTTTTTAATTTTCGTCACTGAAAACCCAATTTGGGCACCTGGTGTGATGCAGAGCTATCGCACCGTGTCATTGGAAACTGACGATTGGGAACTGGGCTAATGGCACTATGCGGCGCCATCGCGGTGCCTCACTAGTTGCTAATTTTACATTTAGCACAACGCGTCATGATCGCGGATTCACACTGGAAAGTGACAATTGGGAAAAAAGGCTAGTGGCATTACGCGGTGGTATCGCATTGTCTTACTGGAAGATGACAAATGCCATTTGGACTGCCTCCATGATATGCTA
This sequence comes from Capsicum annuum, assembly GCF_002878395.1. Classification (NCBI taxonomy): domain Eukaryota; kingdom Viridiplantae; phylum Streptophyta; class Magnoliopsida; order Solanales; family Solanaceae; genus Capsicum; species Capsicum annuum. The sequence continues at coordinate 176,728,799 of NC_061116.1, forward strand.
AAGTACCAGGTGGTATATAATCTTACTAAAATAGCTCTAAGTCTTCTCCTGGGTGTCAGATTTGGGCAAATTTGATATCGATGGAAATCTTATTCAATTTCCCACACATGTATAAAAGTATATTCATCTTTAAAGCAAGTCTTTTATATTTTTGGGATGAATTTAAGCTAGGCAAAAGTATAGGGTATTACAATATCTCCCCCTTGGAAATATTCATCAGCGAATATGACTGATTAAGCTGAGGACTGCTGATAGACTGAGTTTATATTCTGGACATTGTTATCTGATGCAAGGAATACATGACTGAACTGATTAATGAATACGTGAAAGAATATGCAATGATAACTAATACTAAGATTATAGTTGTAACTGAACATGAAACTGGGTAGATCTAAGGAACACTGTTACCTTAAGCTGAGAACACTGATATGCCCAAGATCATTTACTGAACATGTATGAACGGGAACATGAGAATATAAGAACATGAATGAGGCTGAAATGTGACACACGAACTGAATATTGTAAACTAAACTGAGCCCTTGAGTACATAGCTTACGACTGAGATTGGAACTAGAGGGTCAACTATGAGGACCCATTACTCCAACTGGATTGTTTATGTGAAGCGAAAATGAAAGGTTTAGATCATGATATCTCAGGGGTTATAGTGCATCTCTCCCTTAGGACACTATGTCCCTCGGAGAATGTTGACTTGACTGAGATACTGATGAAAAGATGAGACGATGCATGGGGCACCTACGAACTGAATCATAACTAAATATATGGGATCTAAAACTGAGTCATGATACATGAACTGGGCTGAACTTATTACTACTAGGATGCTCTATCTTGGAATGGTCATATTCATGAAACTTTGGATAGTACAACTAGATGGAAAATAGGAAACCCTGCGAACTTATTCTCCTGACTACTAAACTGAATTTGTTGGTTGTACGGACTAACTCATACAGAAAACCTATACTCGATTACAGCATTTCTTAACACCCTTTCTATAGAGTTTTAGTGACTTTATAGAGTAAGAAATCTGAGCATGGTCTGAATAAGACACCTAAATCACAACATGGCTCCAATTTTGTACTATGGAGCAAGGCCTACGAAACATCATCTTAGATAGAGTTATCGAGTCCTATGCACTACAACTACCAACTTGTTATCTTAGCCGCATTTCTCAACTATCCCTTTAACTATAGTCTACTACTTCAACACCACGTCTCACTTGAGGCTACCAAAAATATTTACATAGGCTCTGAGCATAAATGCATAAATATACTAACTTATCAGATTAACTGATTAACTGATAGCTAAATACTGGGCTGTACGACCGAGTTATACTTAGTCTGAATAACTGAACTGAAAATTTAGAGTATTATACATATGAAGCAAGGACTGACTGAATAACATGAGGTAACTGAGCATGAATGCAAGAAAACTATTTTATCTGAGAATGCAAGACCAAGCGTATAACATGATTCGGAAATGGTCTGTAAGTTAAAGTATTAAAATACTGATAACTAAATAACTGCTGACTGTATACAAGGATTAAGTAAACCTGAAACTAAAATGAGTTACTAAACTAATTACTGGACTGAGACCGTGACTAAGACTCATACTGGAACTGATTGTTGGGATATGATAAAACATGGATATCGCATGAATATTGGGTCTAAAGCTATGTGAGGGAGACTGATATAAATTGAGGATCTGAATATACAACCACACTCTGCATTCTCTCAACTTCTTCTCATTCTTCAACAACTAAATAATACCTCCTGCTAGCTATTCACTTACACGCCAGCATGATATTCAAGCCTATCTTCATAACTACAGCCTCGTGTAACAAGTATACAACAATCCTTTCTCGTCGTAAAACATCTACTCCCCGCATCTAAGCAATTACTCATCATTATATCATTTTATAAGGAAATTTTACTAAAGGTTTAAACATAAGGACCTGAAGCATAAATGGAGACTATACCGAACTTGACACTTAACTGAAGCCTGAGGTATAGAATATTAATATCATGGATTTATCAAAAGGTCTATATTAGGGATAGACATGACATAGTCTGAATTTAACTGATTATTTGGAGTGTAGAATAAGTCATGGGAACTGAATATACTGTAAGGTATAAGTACCTGAGTCATAAGCTACATGACCTGAGTTGGAGTTTCTGTATTCATGGAACATGATATGTAACACTAAGTGATTTGGAACTCCCTATACTAAGGACTATAAGCATACATGATTTTCGATTGTATGCACAAATATAAGCTATGACCAGAGAGCTGACATGTAAGGCATGAGTAGATACCATGATAGTTGTAGTACAAAACTTTGCACTGAGGTAAGGACGGGTTGGGCGTCAACCTCTCCCACTGCTTTTCTACACGTACTGACCTTGTTACTAAAATTTGAAGGCCTGACTTGGTTACATCCAAAACATACATTGTTTCCATCTCTACAGACACCCAGATGGTTTCTATCACATTCTTTGTAAAACAGGTAAGCAGAACCTCTTTTCATTCTACCCCAAGGCTTAGAGCCTGATGTGCTACCTAGAGTGTCATTTCTAAACTTTGGCACTGATGCACTAGCTACAGAAGGATTTGGGGCTGAGAATTTCTGATAGAACTAGAAGCGGTTACCACCCTCAGACCTTGACCTAAAACCACTTGTCCTGACTCTCATATTCTCTCTATTTTCCCTTCTATACTTCTCTCTCTTATTCTGCAGAGTATGAACCCTAAGACTAGATAGAACAACAACCTGTAGGTTGTTCTAAGCAACTACTAAATAGGCTAAAGTAGTGAAAGTAGCTCTAAATTATGTATGAGAGACATGCTCGTCCAGGGGATCTGCCTGAATGGGCTGAGGTGCTGACTGATTTTCGGTTCTTCTTTCATTAGTCTTTTAGGAAGACATGTTCTATAAACGAAAATGAGAGAACAGATTAGACTGAGAGTTTTACTTGAGCTCACACTCATTAGCACGACATAAATACTGCAAGAAGGGAAACTTTTCCTAAAACATCTCATAGCCTCTCGTCCATAAGTTTGGCACGCTACACACCCATGCACAAGACTCTAATTGATGTGGCTTTTAGACTCCCTAGGACTCTGTGAACCTTACTCTCTGATACCAAGTTTGTAACCACCCAGAACTACCCCCTAATTTTCACAGGGTGCTTACGACCCCAAAGGACCACAAGCTAACCCATGAATAATATATGTTGTGGGAAATGAATAATAATATATTAATTAATGCATAAAATAGGCTAAAATGTCATAATTTTCAAAATATCTAAAATATTGATAAAATATAACATCTGTAAAAGTAAATACTGTCTAAAAATCTAGTCTGAAAAGCCTCTACCTGGATTTGTCTGAAAGTAGAGTTGATGGGACAATCCCCCAATTAACTCTATCAATTGAACTACTACATCTACTAAAAATATGAAATAATAGAATATCCTTGGATGATGAGGAATCACTGCTAAATCTACTACTATTCGCTCAATCTGAATCTACTATGTGTGGTTGGGAACCTGAGCTTCCGAACTTGTGATATGAAACATCATAGCACAGGAAAGTATGCGTCAGTACGTGGGAATGTACTGGTATGCTAGATGAGGTAAGGCTGAATGCAAGAGTTCATAAGCATGAATAATAACTGACTAAATGATATAGATTAACTGAACATGAGAGTACATGGATAATCTGAACTATGGAAAATACTGAGTATGTAATACTGTACATTTATATACATGTTGTAACTGAGCTTTTCTGAAGCTAAGTACTGAATTCTAATAACTGAGTAACTGATATTTGAGTTACTGATAACTGAATTACTAATTCTGAATTGACTATATCTACCAGTCCAGATTTTGTAGAACTAAAATGAGTTCCATACTGAAGACTAAAACTAAAATTAAAACTGTGGGAGGTAGTCATCTTACCGATATGCCCCAAATCTAAACTGATAGGAGTCCAACCTGTGACCCCAGTTAAAAGAGTGCTAATACCGTGCCACAAGTCCTAATATTAGAAAACCAAGATGCTAAGCCTAACTGGCGGATGACACCTGGGCAGAGCCAAACCTAATCTGATAGATGACCCCTGATAGGTAGTCAAGCCTAGTATGATAGGTGACTCCTCATCCTGCATTGGTTACGTAGTTTTGGAGTACAGAGATTGCTACTAATGACTCTACCTATCTGACGGGAAAGCCATCATCTCTGCACTCGCTCAGTGCTAAATTATACTCCCAGCTGAAAGACACTGAACTAAGTATACTGAACTGGACCAGACTGATACGATATAGAGTTTACTGAGTTTTCCTGAGTTCTATAACCGACTGAATTCTACTAAGTTCTATAACTGACTAAGAATACTACTAATCGTGACATGACTGATACTATTCTATAACTGACACTGGCTTTATGTAAACTGCTATATTATTGGGTATTAAATACCCCTAGGACTCGATAATATGAGAAATAAAGCAAAATGTAATCTTGATTAACACAACAATGTTCACTTGACCATAATTTATTCATAGAGACATTTCATCATACACTTGTAATATATTAACTTGTACATGAATGAAATCACATAATAACATGTCATGCCTTCCCTAGTCAATTCACATGAGCATTTTATCAAACACCTGTAGAGCATAAGATTGTACATGTTTAAGATCTCATAATAACATCTTATGATTCCTCTATCTACTTCACATAGGCATTTTAGCAAATACTTGGGGAGCATGAGTATTTCACATGATAATGGTCATCACATAAATATCATGAATACAATACTTAATTTCAAATTCTAGGGTTTAGCATGTAATTCACACAATTTCCCTTAAATATTATTCTATTTTTTATGAATCTTATCATAATCATGGATTGCAAACTAAATTAACATCATAGATACATTAATTACTTTGTACGTTCAAGGGTTTCTCAATAAAATCACCTATTCATCACACATGTTATATAATTTCATAAAACTTGCATTTAAATTATGGATTGGAACCCAACTAATATCATGAACATGAATTCAATCTAAATCAAATATGGAAATCATAAATCTGAGATCTTATAGGTTTAAAAAAGGAAATCTTGGACTCTATGGGTGAAAGGAACCCATAGATGAACATCTAACATACCTTAATTTGTGAGATTCTTAAAGTTCTTAAAGGATTTCTTAGGCTTGACCTTGATTTCTTGAACTAGGGTTTTTACCTCTTGAGATAGAATGATTTTGTTCTTGAGAGAAAGTAAGGAAAAATGACATAATGGGGTATTTAGAGCATAATTTCATGTTTAAAGGCTGATCTGGGTCATGGAAAAAAACCTTATTGCCCCTAGAAAGTTTTTAATTTTCATAACTGAAAACCCGATTTGGGTAGCTAACACGATGCGGCGCTATTGCATCGTGTCACTGAAAACTGACGATTGGGATCTAGGCTGATGGCGCGATGCGGCGCCATTGCAGTGCCTCACTAGTTCTGAATTTTCCCTTTGGCGTGAGGTGCCATGATCGCGGAGTCACATTGGAAAGTGATAATTGGGAAAAAGGCTAGTAGGGCGACGCAGTGGTATCATGTTGTCTCACTGGATAATGACAAATACCATTTGAACTGGCTCCACGACGCGCTAAAGTATCAGGTGGTACACAGTCTTACTAAAATGGCTCTAACTCTTCGTTCGGGTGTCAAATTTGGGCGAATCTAGTATCGATGGAAAGCTTATTCAATTTCCCACATAATCAGAAGTCAAAATCTTAAAAATTTCACATGTATAAAAGTGTATTCATCTTTAAAGCAAGTCTTTGATATTTTTGGGATGAATTTAAGCTAGGTAAAAGTACGGGATATTACAATAACACAATAACATCCACAATGTAGTCGTTTAAAAGTTTTATTTAGGGAGAGATTTTCTCTCTCATTAGTTTTACTGTTTTTAATATTAGATTTTATATGCAGGCCAATTTGTCAAATAATATAATAATATTAAGCTTTTTAGTATTGTTTTATATGTCTTCTGACATGTCACCACAATGGTTTGCAACTAATAGCTTCCGCATGACGCTCTCTCAATTTTGAACTCAATAAGTGGTATCAGAGCCAATGGTTCAAAGATCAGATGGTTCAATTGAGGATAGTTTAAGATCAAAGTTGCAACCCATTTGATGATAATGAAGATATATGTCAAAAAGCTACAAGTGGAGATGATTGCCAATCATATTTTCAACAATCCTCCTGTTACATATTTGAAAATAAAGATTATTTTTAACCCTAAAAGGGCTTCAATATTTTTAACCTAAAAGGGCTCATATATTTTTTAACCCAAAAGCACTATTTTTAAGCATGCCAAATAGTGGTGATGAAGATTATGTGAAGAACAAAGATCAAAGATGGGAAGAAAGTGGATTAAGTGAAGAAAATCAAGCCAAAAAGGAAAGATTTGTTAGTGTTTTTGCCCTGATTTTCTTACCAAATTTAAGTTTTATTTTTCTTAGAAGGAAAATAAAAGTAATATCATAATTACTTTTACTTTTCCTAAAAGAAAAATTTAAAACTTTTCCATATTTGGCTAACCTCTTTTTAAGAAGAAAGGTTTTGGAACTCTATAAATAAAAGACCTCTATTCTCATACCGTAACACAATAGCATCCACAATGTAGTCTTTAAAGAGTCTTATTTAGGAGAAAATTTCTCCCAATAGGTTTATATTTTTTCAATATTAGTTTTTCATGTGTAGGCCGATTGGCCAAATAATATCAATAATATGTCATTTTAGTATATTTTTATTTGTCATCTGAATTATCACCATATTGATTTGCAAACTTTAAGCTTCCACATGACGCTCTCTCGATTTCGAACCCAACAACACTTTTTTCCTCTTGCTTCATTCCTCGATCTATGGGCAATGAAGATAGAAAATAAGCATAAAAATATTTTAATAAAATATGTTCTTAATATCTTATCAACAAATAATATAATTAGAAAATAAATAAATTATGTGAATAGTGTATGAAAGAGATATGCTCAGAAAATTAGACTGTAGAAACATGTCTTTTCAGTGTCATAATTCACAAATAATTTGAAAAATAAATTCTATTAAAAGGAATTATCTTGATAATAATATTGACTTTTTTTGTGATGGAATAATAAAATTCATATGGATAAAACATGTTTTAATTCAGCTAGTATTACCAATTTGACAGTAATGATAATGTGGCATATATAATAATCTAGACATGTTTGGAGTTTTAATAATGAATTAATTGACCTTGTAGACATAATATCGATATTTGAGTATAGTGAATTTGTTGATAATTTTTTTTTGCTTCCTCGTGTGGTAATTTTCAAAGAAATTATGAATGTCAACTAAGAGTGTCCGAAGATGGATTCATTTATTTATTGATGCAGGGCTTCAGATTGAGGCAAAGAAGGAAAATATTGATTTGATAGTTATGAATATCAAAGGTGTTTTACTTTATGTCCATGAATCTCCGATTCAATTTGTGGGAAAGTCTATGATTATTGAAGTATTTGCAGTAAGAAAGATTATGGAAAAAGCGATATAGAATGAATGGAGGAACTTTATGTATTCTCTTATGCAAAAGGTACAATAAATATATTGAAGAAAAAGGTGAAGACAACTTGGGATATAAATGTAGTTTTTGAAGATATTTGAAATATCTACATATCTAAAGCATGTCATGTTTGTGCATATTCCTAGAAGATGTAATGTTGTAGCTCATAACATAGCTAAATTTTCAATGTTTGTATGATTTGTCTTCGGAAAGAATTTTTTCAAACTGGATTGTCAATGATGTTGTGGCTCTTTTAAACATATAGTTGAATTTTTGTTTAAGTATATTAATTAAAAAGTTTTTATGAAAAAGGTGTCTTTAATGAAAGATTGTATCTTCTATAGAAATATACTTTTAGTGAAAGGTTGTACCCTTTGGTTACCTTATCTCTATTTAAATCTCACCTTTTGTGATTTCAACGTATCTTTACTAAACATGTTTACAAAAAAACTTTTTTGTCATCTCTATCACCTGAGAATAAACATTTTTTCTCCAAAAAGATCAAGTTTCATAGTTCTTGCTTTCCAGAATAATTTCTTTACTATTTGCTTAGTGCAGAATTCAATAGGCTTGTAATATCCACTAAAACTATTTACAAATAATTTCATAAAAATCTCACAAAGAGGAGAGGACAAATATCATTTTTAGAAAAATATTTCGCGCGTGTTTAAAGCCTCAAAACCTATATTAGTTATTCGAATTATTAAGCCTTCATCTATGTGTTATTCTTTATTCATAGAACATATTTTCCAACACATATTATGTTGGAAAAAAGAAAAAGGTTGGTCCAACAAAATTAAAAAATGTGGTATAATTAAAATAATTAAAAAATTTGTGTGTATATTTCAAAAGAATTTCCTCTTATTTTAAATTTCAAAAGTTGAATTTCTTCCTTTTTATTATCTCTCCATCTTTCTTTGTTACTTTCTCCCTTTTTTTTAAATGCTTTCTCTTCTCTCTTTAGAGTTTTCTCTCCCCCTTCATCTTAATTTTTTCGTCTTCAATGTCGTAGTCACTATAATGTGCCTCCTAATTTTGTTTCCTTCTTCTTTTTCTTTTTCTTCTTCTCCTTCTTCTTCTCCTTCTCCTTCTTTTAATTTTTACTTTTGCAGACAATTATACTTTGATTATAAACCCTTTGAAATGAAAATTTTTATAGTTAAAATCATTGAAATAAATTTGTAGAAACTAAACTAATTATGATAATTGTTATCACTTAAACAATTGTTGACGGGGATAGAGGAGAAGCTAGCAAAAAACTAGTGATTTTGGTGAAGGAGGAGATGATAGAGACGACAAAGGTTGACATGCTGATTGTTGCACCAATGGTAGTGGTAGTAGTAGCTAGAGAGGGGGTGGTAACAGAATGGATAGGGTGGGGTGGGGGAGGGAGTGGGGAGGGAACTATTGATCTTTATATAAATAATCTTAACTAGATGCAATAAGCCTATTATTAAAAAAACAGTGAAATAAATCTTCATAATTACGTATTATATGTTCATATATCGTATGAGGGTATTTAGAAATTTAATCACAGTTTATATTCTCGCTGGATCTTTACTACCTAAAGTTTTGATCTTTCATTAAGTGTTCAGGAAAATATTTATGCATGAAGTGACGTAAAAACTGAATAGTTTTAAATAATCTAAGTTTTTAGTTATTGTGATTTATAAATTTTTCATTTGTTTCAATTTAAATGACACCGATATAGTTTCATGTTAAGGCCTGAAAATTTGATGAAATATGTTAAATTTGTGATTTTGTGTGATTTGACTGTTTTACCCATCCTCATAGTTGCATTGTGATATTTATGAGGTGTGGGGGTAATTGGCAAGGTTTTCGATATATTTTGGAACCATTTATGTGATATTGTGATTTTTGGTGGCTTTGAATGTCTTATTTCAGACTCTTATGTATATCTTTTGTTCTGTGTGAGGAATGACTAAATTGTGCCAACAGATCTGAAATGTTGATTTTAGGGTGTTAACATATTTGGTGTGATTTTATGGCTTTTAAATCTCATTTAGACTTTCGGTTTGAAAAATTACAATTTCGAGTTTCGAGAGTCAACTTTGTGAAAATGACATTTTTTCAAAATTATGATATCGCCATTAAGTCCAGAGCATCGAATTTGGTGCGGTTACATAATTTGTTTGTGTATATCGGACTCCGAACGAATCTCAGACACCCCGTCGAAGTTCATTTTTGGACTTTAAAATCTGTTCTTTTTTAACCTGGTGAAGTCTACAAAATAGTCTTTATAGCCTCTTTTTGGGCCAATTTGCCCATTCTTTCATCTTTCTTCTTGAGAGTTAAACCCTAAAATAGTGTGAGAACTTAAAAGTGAAGCTTGTGGGAGTTTGGCAAGCTAGATTAACATCTATTTCTTAATTCTATTACGGATTTAAGGTGTGATTTCATCCTTTTCTACTCTAATTTTTGATTAATTTCTCAAGACCTCAAAAATTCTATGGCTTGATTTTAAACTCCAATTTCACTCCTTTTCAGTTGAATAATATTTTGATCTTATAATTACTATTTTTTCATCAATTTAGCCTTCAAAACAACTTTGATTTTTAATTTTAACACGGATTTCAAAGATTTTACCCAATAAAGCTCAAAAATGATTTTTCTTTGATTTGAACCTCATTTTTTACTCGATTTGACTTGGATTTTCAGCTGTAGATTCCTAAAAATATGAGGAACACATTTTTGAAGTAAAGTTTCAATTTTTCCCTTCTTTTTCGAAAACTTATTTTGGTGGTTCATTTTGACCCTGAATCAAAAGTAGTCAATATGGGTATCGTTAGCTTTGTTTTGGCATGTATATTCTATATTTCTTAGTTTAGTTGATTTTGGAACTGTTCATGAGAAGTAGAGCTTTGTGGTTAAAGTGTTGCGGACCAGTCTTGGCCTTTGAGGTAGGTTATGGCGTAACTCTTTCAGACTGAGTTGGGTAGTAAATATTGATACAAAATGCACGTTAAGGGTGGGAACTAATCCTAAAAAATAGTTGTCTATGTGTTGTGTCCATGTGGGGGGCCTATATGTGATGTAATTGTTGAAATTTAGATATTATGTGATATATACGACCGTGTGGGGTCCTATGATGTTGATAGCCTTGAATACATATGGATAATTGTATTGTATTATTGCAAATGGCTATTTTGGTACCTTTGGTGCATTGTGATTTATATGTTCTTACTTTTGGAGTATGAAACATGAGGAAAATCATGAATGGATGAAAATAATTAGTGGATATTCGCTTATGTGGTTCTTAAAATATATCATTGTGGTTGATTGTGGAAATATTCATTATGATTGATTATGGACATTGCATCATCATCCTTATAACATCATACACATAATTTTACTTGTTTGTTGTATGTTTTGTAAATACTTGTTGTTGTTTGTCAGACTTAATTTGTTTCTTTTGCATATACTTGTTGTTTGTCATACTTAATTTGTATCTTATGTGCTCTGGAAACATTAAAACACTGGAAATACTAAAAATTTTGGAAGTATTGAATACATCGGATCTTATAGACCTCTTCGAAGGATATGTGGAGAAGAGTCATGGATATTTATTATATATGTGTTGATAAACCCCTTATGGCTCTTACGTTAGGAAGCTTTAGCTCTGTAGGTGTACATGAGGTAGTATATGAATTGCCAAACTCTCTATGGGTCGGGAAGCTTTAGCTCTGTAGGTGTATGCAGAAACTATGCAACTATCTCGTGCATCACCATCATCATGATCATCATCATCATCATATTCATTACACTTGCTTTATTGTGTTTATGTCGTGCTTGTATTGACATATTGATTTGTCATCTATCTATTTGTTCCATATCTTGACCTTTTAATGACTAATTATTCAATCTTATATTAGTTGTACTTGATGATCTTTATTATACATGTTCCTCTTTTGTTCTACCTGTATGTGATATTGTGTATATTTGCATCCTTATCTGGTGTGTCATCGATTGTGTATGGATATTGTAGAATTATTAGTGCAAGCGGAGTGGGCTACCACTATGGGACATTTTCTAATTGCAGGTGACATGCCCTTAGTGTATATGTTGTAAGCTTTATTTACTACTTTTCTGGGTCGGCCTATGATACCTATTGAGTACAAGTGGACCATACACACGTCTTTTGTGCCCTTTCGGTGTAGGTCCTAGCTCGAGTACGCCTCAGCTTGCTTGACTCAGGCGATTGTTGGAGCTTTCAAGGTAGTGGTAGGTCTCCAAGTGTCTGAATGTCTTCTATTACCTTTCTTATAAACTATGTCTTTACTTTCATTTCAGGGATAGAGTTTTTCTTGTAGTTGGATATCTTATGTATTTCATTTGGATTCAAGTTGTAATAGATATGTTCTTATACATTAACACCAGGTTGTCCCTGATTATCTCCTAAGTCAACAAGACATTCTCAACTATACTTCTTTCTTTCATGAACCTAGTTTGATTCGAAGAAATGATCATAGGCAACAAATCCACCAGCCTTTCATGAATTACTTTGGATATAACTTTACTAATATATGTGCTTAAACTTATTGGTCGTTGATCAGTAAACCTCTTAACCACTTTTTTTTAGGTATAATCACTAGATTAGTATGAGTTACATGCCTAGGTAGTTCATATCCACAAAAAAAAAGTAGTTACCATATTAATGACATCTGTCTTGATAATATCCCAACAACTCTAATAAAACTTCCCTGAAAAGCCATCCAGACCACAAGCACTTTCACTGTTGAGTGAAAAAATGCTTGCTTAATTTTATCTTCAGTTGGTGTTCTATCCATATACTCTTTCTGTTCCTCTGAGATGATACTTGAAATATAGTGTAGCAATTCATACTCCCCATTCTTGTTGTCCTCCATAAATTGTTTTTTAAAATAATTCACTACTTCTTCCCCAATACTATTTGGTTCCTGGAAAAAAGTTCCCTGTTCATTTTCTATTTCATGTATACAAAGTCTCTTCCTCTTGCCTCTAACATAATTGTGAAAAAACTTAGTGATTCTATCACCATCCTTGAACCATGTCATTCCAGATTTTTGCTTCCAGAATTGCTCTTCTAACTGGTAATGCTTCCTCAATTCTTTTTTAGCTGCTCTCAAATTCATTTGATTCTCTTCTGTACAGTTTATTTCTAGCTGTAACTCCTTTACTCTTACAATATCTTCCAAAGTTTATACTTTGTGAAAAATATTCCTACAAGTGCTTTTGCTCCAAATAGCCAGCACCTTCCTTAAATGCTTCAACTTTTCATTAAAGATATGGAAAGGACCTCCTTGAATAGAGATGTTTCAATTTGTTTGAACCACATTTTTAAAGGTATTGTGATGTGTATAGAAGTTTAAAAACCTAAAAAGCTTTAAAACTCTTTTATTGCCCCTATTACATTTTAAAAGAAATGGACTATGATCTGATCCATCTCGTACTAAATGTTCTACCTCAGAATTAGGTCTCTCTTGAAAGAAATGTAAGTTAACCAAGATTCTGTCCAACCTCTTAAAAATGCACTCCTCCTCTATTCTGTCATTCCACCAAGTATATGTACTACCTTTATAAACTAGGTCTGATAGTGCCCAATTGTTAATACAATGAGTAAAGCCAATTGTTTCATCAAAAGTAACATCAAGACCACTAAGTTACTTCTCTGCATTAAGAATAACATTGTAATCTCCTCCCACGATCCAAGGCTTATTAACCTCACTGCTTATTTCTTCCAGCTCCTCCCAAAGTTGTAATCTCTCCAAAGCATTGCATCTAGCGTATATTGAGGTTATCCAAATCTTTTTTCTATTAGCAGAATGAGTAAATTGCATGGTTATTTACTGTTGAGAATCATACACCACTTTGTCTTCCCAATCATCAATCCATAAGATCCAAATCTTAGATGAACAGTTAACTACATCATTCTTTATCCCTAACTTACTCCTATAGTTGTCTAATTCTTGTGGCCCCTGGAAAGGTTCCATAAGAGCTATAAAAGAGATCTTATATCTTTTTTTAAGATCAATCACTTTATCAAAAGAATTTAGAGTGTTGACTGACCTTATATTCCAAAACAAAAGATGTTCAATCATTATTTAGAAATATTAGGTTTTGCCGAGATACTCCTTGTACTTCTAGCCTTTTGACACTTTGTTGTTTCTTGTTATTTACATTAACTCTCTGACATGCCTAGGAGATAGGTCTTCTTTAGCGCCAACTTTCTCAATATTTTCTTGCAAATCCTCTTCACTATCTTCTTCATTTCTTTCCTCCTCTTTATTTTCTTGTATTATGTCCCTTTTGCTAACTTGTTCCACTTCTTTTGTGCTTGAATTTTGATGTCCCGTTGAGGATTCTTCAGCATTTATCTTACTATTTGCTCTGTGATGATCATCTGGTGGCTCTTTTTTCTTTTGCCACTCTCTTTTACTTTTTGGTTTTGCTGCTCCTAATGTGAGTCAACTACTTATACTATCTCCATCACCATCCCATCAGATTTCTCAGTAACCTTTGTTCCTTGTATATCATTGTTACTTGTGTTGCTATGTTTGCTCTGGCTACCTCCTTTATATGTTGCATTGTCCCTTTTGTTTCCTGTCATATTAGGATTTTTTGCCTTATCATTTGTTACTTGAAAGGTCTCTTCCACCCATTTTCTTGTTGACTTAATTTCCTCCCCCTTTATAGCTCCCTTTGTTGCTGACTGATTATTATTTTTTTCTTGCTGTGACTCTTGCCTTCGTACATAATTGGTGTTTATTTTCTTGTCACATTCATTATTGTTTAGCATTTCAAACTTATTGCCTGCTGCGACTACTTTATCATTTATCAATTGATCCCTTTGGCTCCACCTTTGTATCATACCTCCTCTTTTATAAAAACCTGCTCTTTTGCCTCGATTTCTTCTTCTTTGTTGTTGAAACTTACCATCATTATTATTGGGTTCTTTTTTACCATCCTCTTCCACCTCTTTCTGCTCTTTTTCTACTTTGTCTTTAACAGTGCTCACTTTAATGTCCCCCTTATCATTATGCTCTTCATCTTTTGGATATAAATCTGGATGCAACACAAAGCATTCCTTCTCATTGTGACCTTGTAATTTATAGTTTTTGCAGTATTTTGGTAGATAGTCATATTTAATTGTGAACCACTTTGCTACTATTTCTCCTGACTTCTTCTTAATTCCGACGTTAACACATTTTGGTAATTCTATTAACAAGTCTATTTCCACTTTCACCTTCGCACAACTGGGTCTTGTCTTATTATTAGTTGCCATGTCCACTTGCAAAGGTTTGCCCACTACTGCAGCCAATTAAAAAATGGTCTCTTTGCCAAAAAAGTTTGGTGGTAGTGCTGTAATGATATCCACGTAATTGGAATGGAAGTCTCTCTTGTGGATCAAACAAAGGATCCCACTTCAATGTCCTCATCGGATAATTCCAAGTTTTGTGAGCAATGTAAAATAACAGCATCAGACCATTGAAAACTTACTTAACCGTTCAGGAACTAGACAAACAGCAGGTCGATATAATAGTAGTTCCTTTCAAAGGTAAAGTGAAGTCCCAACATTCCTCATAACACCGAACATCTCGTACGAGAGATTCCAACATAATTGAGAAAGGTAAGCCCCACTCTACTAAATTGGAGAATTCCAGAACACGTATCAGAGAGTGCTCCAATGGCAGTAGGGGCACAATTGAGAGAATTTCGACGATTAGAAAAGAAAATGATAGGTTTTGATAATAGGTTAACGTAATCTTCCATCCTTGATGCTCTTATTAAGACGTACCTATTATGTAATAAACCTATATCCATATCCCCTTTGAGTTCACATTGTTCAGGAATGATTTTCCTCAATTCCTGAATATCTGGCCAACCATACGAGAACTTTCCTACAATAGCATATTCTAAATCTTTATTGATGATCATGACTCATTCTTATCTTGGTTTTCTTTTGTACTTCATTCGTTATGACATCTACTCATTCCTTATAATTCAACTCTATGGTCATTGCTTATATTCATGCATTTCATAGAGAATAATGTACTCTCCAGTTCTTAGTATGATGAGTTCCAGTTCACTCAGAAGTACAAATCAAATTCCATGAATTTATAAAATCCAAACTTAGGTCATGCAACTCATGCTTTAAAGTATGCTCAGTTTCTATAACTCATGGTACACCCTTAATGACCAGTGAATTTGGATTATGTCATGTATGTCTTCAGTTTATATCTCTTTAATGAATTCACGCTGTTGATACTTTATTCTTTAGGCCTCAGTTAAGAGTCAATTTTATGCATAGGATTCTTTCTTTCTTCAGTCCTCATGTTCTAACATTTTAGTGACCTCTTATTATGTAAAGATAGTGGTGATAAAAATTAATGAACAATCGTTTAGATGGGACAGAGTAAATGTTCCTTATTAGGGAAAGATTTTTGTATGCTATTTTTATCTAAGGATATAAGTGTGAAGGAAGATTAAGGAAAAGCTTTGGTATATGTCATGGTTAGTTGAGAATTCCATGTTTATCTTCTTAATAATAGTGCAAGAAAGTTGTTATTGATAGAGGTATTAGAGAATATAAGAAAATTCCTAGGTGGGTTGGCTGCCTATAAGTGCATAGATAGTTATAATGATAGGCTTGAATACCATGTTGGTATATAGGTGGATGAAGGCATTATGCGTTAGTGAATTCCAAGTAAGAGGTTGAATCTAGTTATTAAAGTGTTAAGGAGTATTATTCTTGAGATGAGAGTTGTGCAAAAAAATATAGGATATTGAATCTATGGTTTAGACTAGTATTATGGTGTTATATGTGGTACCTTGTGACTTTGAGTAGGCTTGAACATTGTAAGAGAATTTAGTTTAGCTCAGAATTTAGTAGATGTAGTTATCAATGCCCATGTGAAGATTATAAGTGACGTCAAATGAAGGGTAGTATTTATGAGCAAAAGCATAGTTGAGGGAGTATTTTAGAAGTGGGGCTAAGCTTTAAAGTTAGAAGTTATATTTCCTAAGGCATAGTAATTCTATCCTCACTTATGTTTTATAGGCCTATAGTCCATGTTATAGAGTTGTAGCCATGTTGCGATTTCTTATTCAGACCATTCCAAAAATTCTTTGCTCCCTAATGTTATTAGAACTCCTTACAAATAGTGTTGAAGAGATACTTTAGTTGAGTATAAACTTTCAGAA
This sequence comes from Capsicum annuum, assembly GCF_002878395.1. Lineage (NCBI taxonomy): Eukaryota > Viridiplantae > Streptophyta > Magnoliopsida > Solanales > Solanaceae > Capsicum > Capsicum annuum. Next base: position 176,745,622 of record NC_061116.1, read on the forward strand.
TGAGTTAGTTTGTATAGCCAGCAATTCATTTTAGCAATCTAGCAGATAAACTCCTAGGGTTTTCCATCTTTTCATCTAGTCTTACTATCTGAAGTTTCATGAGTATGGCTATTTTATGAGGTAATTTATTCACGTCTATGGAAATTGTGAATTCAGTTTAGTCCATGCATCATGTTTCCAATTCAGATAATTAGTCATGATTTAGTTCATAGGTTTTTAGTGAATGATCTTAGTTTTCAAAGTATTCCAGTATAGACATTGTAATACCTCCCTGTACGACCTTAGTCTCGTTATCTCAAGATTTGTGCTTACGTAATGTACTTAGTGATGTGATGAAACCCACTTCTTTTGATTCCTATATGTCTTTTATTGAGGGAAAATTAACAATGTGAAGTTACATACTTTATTCCAAACTTTTAAAGCTTCAATAAGTTCCTACGCATCATTCGAGGATGAATGACTCCAAGGGAGAGATAATGTAACATCCTGCATTTTTGGACTAAAACTCGAACCGTCGTTCCTACGTGTATAAACTCTAATCCCATGATTTGTATATGAATATATGTGTCATAATTATTTAGCCTAGTGTGAAGAGTGCTTATGGGGTAAAAAAATGTTCATAGGAAATATGTAGATCAAAGTTGAGTTAAGAACTTTTAATTCAACCAAATTTTTGTATTTGATCCTACAAGGATCAACTTTGAACCTGTATAACTTCTGGAATATGTGGAATTTGGAGCTTAAGACCCACTAAATTATATATAAATATGTCCTCTTACCAATGTATCCATTTTTGCCTTAATCGGATACCCAAACGAAAATTTATGAGCATTTTCGTGAGGGTCCACAATTTTAGTGTGGCATAGACCGTAGGCTCCATGTTTTACAGCGTGACACAGACCTTAGGCTCCACATTTTGCAGCGTGATGCGGACCTATTTAAGGAATGTTAAAACACATGTTTCTCTTTAAATTTTAAGGTTAAACAAATCATTTACACCCTAAATCATCCTAAACTACCCTATGACTGATATAAACACAATTTTATCATTCCATAACCCCAAATACATCAAATACAAAATCTCTCTTCTCCCAAATCCTCAAGAACACAAAATAAGGGTTCTTCTTCAAGAATTCAACTTTCAAGGATCCAAATTCATGCTTTTCTTCAAGAAGTCAAGAAATCAGGTATCCGGGTATTAAATGAGGATATCCTTTCATCCTCATGCTCAAATTATGATTTTAATCATGAATATATGAATTCCATAATCTAGGGTTTTATCCAATTGTTATTGTAAGCTTAAATTCAATCCCCCATGATATGATTTTCACTCATAAGTATGTTTTAATGATTATTCATGACTTCTTAGGCACATAATATAACATTCATGCTATTCTCATTTCCATGCATGATTTACGTGTTATTATTCTGAATTTAAAACATATGATCAAGCTATGAATGATATACCCATGTTTTAAGATTTCTCAATCCTTAAGTTTAATTCCCCTTTTGTTTTAGAGTTACATGAAAAGCATAAATTCCATATTTTCTCCGTGAAATTCTTGAATTCAATCATGACTTAGTGTTTCCTTATAAGTTAAAATATCTTTTCGTATTCAAACCATGATAACTTATTATATTGATGAAATTATTGGATTCTTGAGTTTAAGTCATAAAATTAACTATCATGTCATTACTTTTTACTTATTGTATTTAACTGTATTTTCAGTACTGGCAGGTTATCAACACCCGATACCTAGATAGTCATGCATGTTTTAGATTTTCAAGTTATAAGTCATTCAGACCATGTTTGTATCATTATATTCAGATTATCATATTCATGTTGAGCATTTATCAGCTATTGGATTTTTGGGCTTTATCCATAAAATTCTCATATTATGTTCAATTTACATGGTTTTAAATACTTCAAATTATGCATGCACTGTTATTTTTAGAATATCATTTTAAATCTGCATTTATGATATTTATTTATCCAGTACATGGGTTAGCTTGGGATAACTTCTAGTTCTACGCACCGTGTTACGACAAGGGGGTAGTCTTGAGTTATGATAGCATTGTACCACCATCTATGCTAGTGTCTGGTGATGGTATTCCTCCAGTTGCACTTGTTTTTATTTTGGGTACTCCTCAAACCTCGAGTATTATTCCTTCTTCTGCGCTGACTTTTGGGTGTGGTATCCCTAGATCAGGAGTTTAATTTTCATATATCTTACCTCCCAAGGTAGGGATCAGCCAGTTAGACTTGTTATGCCTCTTGTTTTTTAATGATCCACAACACGGATGGTGGTGTTTAGGATATCATTTCAAAGTATAAGGGGTCAGTCGGGTATGTATGGATCTACTTCTAGAACATCTTAGGGAGATACCAATAGGGTATGCCATCAGGATAATTTTAAAGGTTGTTTTTCGTGTGATGAGTTTGTCCATCTAGCCATGGATTTTCCTCGTTGTGTGTTTAAAGTTATTCCTATTTTAGTTGTGAGAGGTAGGGTTTTACCAGAGGTGTAAAATACAGAGGTAGTAGAGATTGTGGTGGTAGTCGTGGGTCTATTTAACCAGTTAGTGGTCGTGGCAGTGCTATACTATATAAGCCAGACCAAAGGTAGAGGCTTCTGATACTATGATCACAAGTATCATCCTCATTTATTTTAGATCTGCATTTATGTTATTTAATCCCGAATTGACTTTTTCTTATGTTCTATGTATTTTGATTTGGGTGTTGATTCTGTTAGTGAGCCTCTTTCCATGCTTATTTGCGTATCTACACTCGTAGGAGATTCTTTAGTGGTGGATTGGGTGTATTGATCTTGTGTTGTGATTTTTTATAGGCGTGAGATTTGAGTAGATTTGCTTGTGTTAGATATGGTTGATTTTGACGTTATTTTAGTATGGAGTGGTTGGTTCCTTATCATGCTATCCTAGATTAATTTTCTAAGACTATGACTTTAGCTTCGTCGGGTGTGCCAAGAATATCTTGTAAGTGTGCGCTTGATTCGGGTCCTAAGAGGGTTATATTTACGAGCAGGTTCTTAGATTGGTTAAGAAGGGATGTTTTGTATATTTGGCTCATATTCATGATACTAATGTTGTTTCACCTTCTTCTTTGGATTTTTTTCATGTTGTCTGTGAGTTTATGGATGTGTTCCATTAAGATTTGCCTAGTATGCCTCCGAATTGTGTTATTGATTTTGCTATTAATGTTGAGCTGGGCACCAAGCCTATTTCTATTCCCCCTTAAGTATGACCCCAGCCAAGTAGAAGGAATTAAAGAATCAATTGCAGGAGTTATTGGACAAGGGATTTATCTAACATAATGTATCACCTTGGGGTGCGCCTATCTTGTTTTTGAAAAAGAAGGATGAGTCTATGTGGATATGTACTGATTATCAGCAGTTAAATAAGGTAACAGTTAAGAATTAGTACCCTCTTCTTCGCATTGATGATTTATTTAATCATCTTTAGGATGTTGCGGCATTTTCAAAGATTAATTTAAGGTCCAACTATCACCCGTTGAGGATTAGAGCTTTAAATATTTCAAAGACAGCTTTTCAGACTCGATATAGTCATTATTAATTCATGGTTATGTCCTTAGGTTTGAATAATGCCTCTGCCGTGTTCATGGAGTTGATGAATTGAGTGTTCCGTCTGTGTCTTAACTTCTTTATTATTACATTTATAGATGATATCTTGGTGTATTCCAAGAGTTAGGCTGAGCATAAGGAGCATTTGCAGATTATGCTTCAGAGATTGAGTGATGAGAAATTGCATGCTAACTCCTCCAAGTATGAGTTTTGGTTGGATTTTGTTTCTTTCTTGGGACATGTGGTTACTAAGAAAAGTATCATGTTTGATCCAGCCAAGGTTACAGCGGTTTGTAATTGGGATAGACCTACTTCAACCATCAAGATTCAGAGTTTTATTGTCTTGGCAATTTATTATCGACGTCTTGTTGAGGGTTTTTCATCTATTGTAACTTATTTGACTAAGTTGACTCAAAACAAGATTTCTTTTCTATTGTCTGATGCTTGTGAGGTGAGCTTTCACAACATCATGGATTTGTTGACTTCGGCTCCTATATTGACTTTGTCCAAGGAGGGCGTAGATTTTATCGTGTTTTGTGATGCTTCAGGTGATGGATTGGGTACGGTGTTAATGCAAAAAGGCAAGGTGATTGCTCATGCATCTCGTCAGTTGAAGCCTCATGAGAGGAATTATCCAACCCATGCTTTAGAGTTGTGCGCGGTTGTGTTTGCTTTAAAGTTATGGAGGCACTACTTGTATGGAGTCTAATGTGAGATTTTCTCATATTATCGTATCCTCAGTACTTTTTCACCCAGTGAGATCTCAATATGAGGCAGCATCATTGGCTTAAGTTGCTTAAGGTTTATGACTAGACTATTCTCTACTATCCAGGCAAGGCTAATATGGTTGCGGATGACTTGAGCTGAAAGTCGTCTAGCCTAGGTATCTTGGTGCATATTTTGACCCAAGAGAGGCCTTTAGCCTTAAAGGTTCAGTCTTTATCTAACCATATAGTTAGGATTGATATTTCGACACTAAGTGTCTTTTGGCACTTGTGGAGGTTAGATCTTCTTTAATAGAACATATTCAAGTTCATCAATTTGATGATATTGGATTGAGGTTGATTTGAGATAAGGTGTTGAGTGGTGAGAAAAAGGAAGTCTCACTTGATTCGGATAGAGTTTTGAGGATTGAGGGTCAAGTTTGTGTGTTGAGAGTAAGTAATTGGATTAGGTTGATCTTGGAGGAGGCCCATTCTTATAGATATTCCATCGATATAGGTGTGACTAAGATGTATTGTGATTTGAGACAACACTACTGGTGGGGTGATATGAGGCAAGATATAGCAGTTTTTGTGGCTTTTTGCCTATGTTACCAGCAGGTGAAGGCCGACCATATGAGACCTAGTTTGGTCTAACAATGTTTGGGTCATCGAGGATTGATCGACCAAGTCAGCTTATTTTATTCTGATTCAGGCCTCATTCATGCTGTGAGGTTGGCCTGTATCTACATTCATGAGATTGTGTATCTACTTGATGTGTTGGTGTCCATTATTTCAGACTGAGGTTTTGCGTTCACATCTTACTTTTGGAAGACTTTTCAAGATGAGTTGAGTACTCGTGTTGATCTTAGCATGATGTTTCACCCCAGACTGGTGGTCAGTCAGGGCGGACTATTTAGGTTTTAGAGAATATGATCCGTGCTTGTGTGATGGATTTTGGTGGCCAGTGGGAGAAACATTTGGCTTTAGCAGAGTTTGCAGAAAATAATAGCTATATTCCAGTATTGATGTGGCTCCTTTTGAGGCATGGTACGGTAGGCATTGTTGCTCGCTAGTGGGTTGGTTTGATGTTTCAGGGATGAGGCCTCGAGGTACGGACTTGCTTCAAGAGTCTTTAGTTAGAGTCCAAAATTTTCAAGATAGACTTAGAGTAGGAAGAAGTGATATGTAGACCGTAGACTTTGTGCCTTGTGATTTAGTGTTGGTGATCGTGTTTTCCTTCGATTTTCACCCATGAAGGGTGTGATGAGGTTGGAAGAGGAGCAAGCTTATCCCCATATATTAGTCCATTTGAGATTCTTCAGACTGTTGGTGATGTGGCCTATGAGTTAGGTTTACCTCCAAATCAATTAGGTTTTCATCTAGTTTTTTATGTTTCTATGCTTCACTATTACATTCTTGATGAGTCTCATGTAATCTGTTGGGATTCGGTTCAGTAAATGAGGGTTGTCTTTTGTTAAGGAGTCGATCTTTATTTTGGCTAGGGATGTGAGGCAGTTGCGTTCTAGAGTCATCCCTGTTGTGGCAACATCGACCCTTTAGATGAGGCTACTTAGGGTTGAGTCTGATATGCGTAGTTCTTATCCCGAACTCTTCATTGACACAGGTATTTCTTTGCTTTAGTTCGAGGACGAACTAGATTTTTAGTGGTGGATGATGTAACGACTAAAAATATGATAAAATATGTGAAATTTGTGATTTCATGTGGTTTGATTATTTTACCACTCTTCTTAGTTGCATTGTAGTATTTCTAGGGTGTGGTGGTGATATACATGATTTTTGATGCATTTTATACCATTTATACGATATTGTGGTTTTTGATAGCTTCAAGTGACTTAGTTTGGAATTTTGTAGGTTTCTTTCGATATGTGCGACGAATGACTGAACGGACTGCACCAGCAGGTACAGAAACGTTGATTTTAGGGTGGTAACATGTTTGGTGTGATTTAAGGTTTTTAAATCTCATTTCAAACCTCGAGTTGAAAAATTATAATTTCGAATTTTGAGGGTCAACTTTGTGAAAATGATATTTTTCAAAATTCTGATATCGCTAATGAGTCTGAACCATCAAATTTAGTGCGGTTACATAGCTTGTTTTTGTATATCGGACTCGAAACAAATCCCGGCACCTCGTCGAAGTCCGTTTTTTGACTTAAAATCTATTATTTTTTCCAAAAAAGTTGGTGCAATCTAAGAAACAACCCTTATAGCCCCTTTTTGGCCCATTTTGCCTATTCTTTCACCTCTTTTCTTGAGAGTTAAACCCTAAAATAGTGTGAGAACTTAAAATCGAAGCTTATGGGATCTTGGGAAGTTAGATTAACATCTATTTCTTGATTCTATTTCAAATTTAAGGTGAGATTTCATCCTTTTCTACTATAATTCTTGATTAATTTCTCAAAACCTCAAAAATCTTATGACTTGATTTTAAATCCCAATTTCATTCCTTTTCCTTTGAGTAATGTTTTAATCTTATAATTACTAGTTTTTTTATCAATTTAACCTTCAAAACAACTTTGATTCTTGATTCTAACACGGATTTCAAAGATTATACCCGATAAAACTCAAAAATAATTTTTCTTCGATTTGAACCTCATATTTTTTACCGTATTTGACTTGGGTTTTTAGTTGTAGCTTCCTAAAAATATGGGGAACACGTTTTTGAAGTAAAGTTATGATTTTGCCCTTCTTTTTTGAAAACCCATTTTGGAGGTCCGTTTTGACCCCGAACCAAAAGTATATGGGTATCGTAAGCTTTGTTTTGACGCGTAGATTCTATATTTCCTGGTTTTATTTGATTTCAAGATCGTTCGTGAGAAGTAAGGTTTTGTGATTAAAGTGTTTCTAACCGATTTCGGCCTTTGAGGTAGGTTATGGCTTAACTCTTTCATACTAGGGTGGGTAGTAAATATTGATACAAAATGCATGTTAAGAGTGGGAACTAATCATGAAAAATGACTATCTATGTATTGTGCCTATGTGGGGGCCTATACGTGGTGTGATTATTGAAATAGAGATATTATAATCGTTACCATAGTTAATAGCATAAGCAATAAAATGGTCCATATTATAAGCATTTACATCAATTATCATATTCAAGGTCACAATCAATATTGTACCCAATATCCTCATCCATTTCATACTCATTCTTCTAATAAGCACCAACTTACAATGTTCTATCTTAAATAAGAATTTTAAAAGCATTTAAAAAGAATTTAAAGGTCTACAAGAACTAACACGAATTTTGCCTAAGGTGGGTCAAGGGGCCCATTTCTAATCCTCAAAATTCCACTTTACGACAAAATCTACCCAAACTAGGCTAAGGTATCTAAATCTACTCTTAGATGTGAAACAAGCGTTAATCCACCCTAAGATGTCAACCAAGCCATCATTAGCCTAAGATAGGAATTCTATGTAAAACTTGAGCCACTAGATCAATTATGCCTAATTTATGATTTTGGATAGCTTAACCGGTCCAGTTAACACAAGTCTTGCAATTGATCACACCAACACCTAAATACTATCCTAAATCCAACATAGTATCCTTAACATACTATGAATTAGCTCAATCTAATAATAAGATAAACCTAGCTTACCTGGATGCTGAAGAAGGCTCAAAGGATCCGCTACATAACCGACTCTCCTTTTCAAGAAGCTTCTGCAATGCCACACTATCAAAATCATAATCTACTCATCAATACGAGAATAACGATACCATATTTCACCACTGTGCTTTGGGTTCAAAATCACACAAAAACCTCATACGGGTCCCATTTATGAAAATCGCATTTCTAATATTAATCGAACATTCCCATATGTTAAGGAGTAATTACCATAATAAGGGTGAAATCCGAGCTAAAGTGGGGCTAAAATCAAGCCACCAAGTTAAAGGGGTTTGAACAAGAAATGGGGAAATCTACAATGAAAAAAAGTGAATGGTTACCACAAATCAAAGGAAAATCACATCAACGAGTGTTATCCAAGCTCCCAAATCACCTAGAAGCTTAAATCCCCAACTTTTCCACTCTTTAGGGTTTAATTTTATAGATAATGGGTATGAAATGGGAAAACGGCTGAAAAAGGAGGTGTTTATACCCATCCTTGGTCCTTGGGTGTCGCTATCGCGACCAGATTATTGCTATCGCGACATTTAGGGCTACTATGGTGAATTACGATTTCTACCTAGTGCACCACGATCACGGAATTTGGGTGGCATTCCAAGAGAATCGTGATCGTGCCCTTTTGGCTTACTGATAGCGATGACTCCAGTACAATTGAGGGACTTTGAAATTTCCAAGTCTCCGCCAATCTCTTGGGATTCATCCATCATCCTGTATACGGAATGAACTATGCTACCCTATAAAATTTGACATTTTGGATGCAATGGCACAGTTGAAATTTCCATTCGAGGTCGTTTCAACTAAAATGGGTCCTACACCTAAATTTTCATTTTCTTAACATTCGAACAATAGGACAAAATAAGCTCGGGTGTCTTTGGGACCCAAACCAGGTCCTCCTAGCGTAAAATCAACATTCCAGAGTAGCTGAAACAGTTATACAAGACTGTTTCGCTAAAGTTTTTTCCCAATAGCCATTTGGAACCAGCAAAGACTTCAAAACAGAGAATTGTCTCTAAAAATCGAATGAATTGCCTGGTAACCAAACTATCAGTTCCAACAAGTCATGAATGACTTAGGGAAGCTATAGGAAAGCTTTAACTGTGAATATAAGTGGAAATATGAAAAATGGCCTGAAAGGTCATTACAATATCCACTACTAAGGAACTTTCGTTCGCAAAAGTTAAAGAGCTAGGATATACCTAAAGTGTCGAACATATAAGGATACTTTCTTCGAATATCGCTCTAGATCTCCCAAGTGGACTCCTCCACTGGGCGGTGCCTCCGCTAAACTTTAACAATAGGAATCTCTCTAGTGCGCAACCTCCTAGTAACACTATCCAAAATAAGCACAGGCTCCTCTACGAAGGTCAAACGTTCATCCAGATAGACTAAATCCCATCTAAGCACATGGGATATGGATCTGGAATATATCATCGCAACATATAAACATGAAAAACTGGATAAATAGCATCAAAATTTGGAGGTAGAGCTAACTCATCAGACACCTTGCCAACTGTGTGAAGGATCTCAAAGGGTCTAATATCTCTAGAACTGAGCTTGCCCTACCTCCCGAACCTCATCACACCCTTTTATGGGCGACACATAGAGAAATACACAATCACTAATTCCGACTCTCAAGGGACGAAGCCTGAGGTCTGCATAGGCCTTCTACCTACTTTGAGCTGCTCTCAACCTGTGTTAAATCACCTTGACTCTATCCAATGACTCCTAAAGAAAATTAGTATGACACAGAAGTCTCAAACCATCCAATTAATGAACGACATCTCCTACCATACAATACCTCAAAAAGTGCTAACTCAATACTTGAATGATAACTATTATAATATGCGAACTCTGCTAAGGCTAAAAGCTTCTCCCACTGACCTTCAAATTCCATAACACAGGACCAAAGAATATCTTCAAAAAACTAAATAGTATGCTCTAACTACCTATCTGTCTGAGGATGAAGGGTTGTACTAAGATTTATCTAAGTACCCAAATCCTCTTGAAAAGCTCTCCAAAAGTTGGAAGTGAACACGAAACCTTGATTTGAAATGATAGATAAGGGCACACCATGAAGATAGACTATCTTACAAACATTGAGGTGAGCTAACATCATAGCACTGAAGGATATCTGAATGGGAAGGAAATACACTAACTTGTTTAAAAGTTCCATAATGACCCAAATACAATCAAACCCATGGGAAGTACGAGTCAAATTGCCAACGAAGTCTATGGTAATTCACTTCCATTTCCAATCAGGAATTGGCAACCTTTGGGTCAATCAACCTGGTCGTTGATGCTCAGCCTTAAGCTACTGATAACATAGGAAACAAGCTACCAAATCCACCATATCTCTCTTCATACCACTCCACCAGTAATGTTGTTTCAAATCTCTATACATCTTAGTTGTACTCGGATGAATAAAATACCTAGAACTGTGAGTCTCGTGCAAAATCAACTAAATCAGGTCATCAATCCTCAAAATACAAATGTGGATATCAAATCTTAGGACACCCTCAGAATTTATGATGATACTCTTGGACTCACCACTCAAGACTTGATCTCAAAGGAAATAAACTCTATCATTCTCACACTGGCGATCCTAAATCTGCTCAAATAGGGAAGAACTCACCTTATGCTAGCAAGAATTCTCCTAGGGTCTTAAATATATAGGTGAACTATTAAGATTAATAAGGATTAGATGTCTCATTCCAACAGCCTCTGATAAACTGATATGCAAGCCAAACTACCCATACTCACTGCCTTTAGGCTCAAGGCATCTGGTACCACATTTTCCATACCCAAATGATTCAAGATACAGATATCATAATCTTTAAGCAATACCATCCATCTTCACTACTTAGTATTAAGCTCTCACTGGGTCATAAGATGCTGAAGATTACAATGATCGATGAAAATCTCATAATACAAACCATAAAGATAATGACTCAAAATACTAAGCACGAAACTACCACCACCAACTCTAAATCATGAGTGGGTAGTTGCGTTTATGCACCTTAAGCTGCCTCAAAGCATAAGCCATAACACGACCTACTGCATCAACACACAACCTAAACTAACAACCAAATGGTGAATCTCGCACCCTCAATTGGATGAGACAAAATAGAAGATGAAGTAAAAAAATCCTTGAGCTTTCAAAAGCTCGACTCACACTCCTCAGACCATCAAAAAGGAACCTTCTTCCAAGTCAATCTATTCATAGGCGCTGAAATAATAGCAAAACCCTCAATAAAGCATCTATAATAACCAACCAAACTAATGAAACTACGAACCTCAATCGGAGATGTGGGCCTAGCCTAATCATGAATAATATCAATCTTCGTTAGGTCTATCGTAATCCCTGCCTTAGACACCACATGCCAAGGAATGTCACTGATTCAAGACAAAACTCACAATTAGAGAACTTTGCAAAAAACATATGGTCTCTCAATATCTAGAGCACAATTCTTAAATGTTATGCATTCTCCTCTCTACTCCTCAAATAAACAAGAATGTAAGTGATAAACATAATCACATAGGAATCTAAGTAGAGCCTAACTACTCGGTTCATCAAATCCATAAATGTAACTGTGGCATTAGTCAATCCAAATGATATCATCAATAACTCATAATAACGATAAAGGGTCCTAAAAGTTGTCTTTGGGATAACCTCATCCCAAATCCTCAACTTATCGTAACCTGATCTTAAGTCAATCTTTCAAAACACAGTTGCACCCTGAAGCTGGTCAAAAAAATCATCCATGCGAGGCATAGGATAACGGTTCTTCAAATCACCTTATTAAGATGCCTAAAATCAATAAACATGTGCATGGCACCATCTTTCTTCTTCACAAACAATATGGGAGCTCCCTAAGGAGACACACTAGGTCTAATAAAACCCTTACCAAGAAGATCCTGAAGCTGAGAATTTAGCTCATTAAGCTCAACAAGAGCCATATGGTAAGGTGCCATAGAAATAGGTCGGGTTCCAGGCTCAAAATCAATGAAAAACTCAATCTCATAGAAAGGAGGGATATCAGGTAGATCAGTAAGAAAATCATCAGGAAACTCACATACTATAGGAACAGAGTCAAGCGACAAACTCTCTATATTGTAATCACAAATATAAGTGAGATAAGACTTACAACCCCTCAAAATAAGTCTCCTATCATGAACATAAGAAATAATCCCCATTAGTTCGTGGCTAACCACTCCCTGCCACACTAATCGGGGTATACTGGGCATGGCTAAGGTAACGATCTTGGCAAAATAATCCATGATCACATGATAGTAAGATAACCAATTCATTTCCAGAATCACATCAAAATCTACCATATATAGAATAATAAGATCAACATGAGTATCAACATCTCTAACAGTCACAACACATGATCTAAAAACCTAATCCACTACTAAATAATCACTCACAGAAGTAGATGCAAATAATAGAATAGATAATAAATCCCAAGATAAATCTAACCATGGAGTATAATAAGTAGACACGAAAGAATAAGTAGATCCCATATCAAATAAAGCAAGGGTTGAATGACGTCACACTAAGACCACAACTATGACAATAACATTCAAAGACTCAGCCTCGGGTCTAACAAGTATTGTATACAACTAACCACACCCACCACCTGACTGGGACCCTAACTGATCTCTTATCCTACCTACCTGAGAACCACTATGAATACCCAGGAAACTACTTTTACGACCATACGAACTACCTCTAGCTAAGGGATGAACTGCTCTAATAAGGGGGATACTCTGAGGTAAAACTATAATCACCCCACGACTAGGCACTCTTGAAAATAGTAACCACAACCTCCATAACTATAGCATGTCCTATGATATGAACCAAAATTGGATGATCTGGATAACTTAGAGAAACTACCATGACAAGAGTAACCAGAAGATGAACCCCTCAAAGACTAATCGATACCTAAGCAGGGTAATCACTGGCACTCGACTGACATTTGTCAGTAATCTAAACAACTGCCTGAATAGGTCGCTTGGTCTGACTCTAAGGATGATATGAAGGATGTGTGGGATATATACCATAAGAATTGCTACCTCTAAATCGGTACCCTACTACGAACCCACTAAAATTGCCCTGATATCTAGGTCTCTTATCGTTGCCCCCTTAGGCCTTATGATGTATCTCCTCCATTACCTGAGTGTGGTTAGACACCTTAGTAAAAGTACTACCCACAACAAATAGACTTTGAGTAGACATACGAAGAAAAATTCTTAACTCTTTGACAAAGCAATGAACCTTCTCATACTTAGAAGTCAGAATAAAAGTAGCATGTCGAGCCAAATCACAGAAATGGGACTCATACACTACAATCGTCTTAGAGACCTACTCCAATCTAAATACTTGATCTCTCAATCAATCACTGAGGCTGTAAAGCATAATATTTTAGAGAACTAAGCCTATGTCAAAGGAGAAGATCCAGTAAGTCTGAAATCAAGATAACTTCTCCATCAATGTCTAGCAGCCATGTCCAACTAAAAGGTAGTGTAATCTATACCACGAGTCTCAACAAGGCCTAAATTATGAAACCTATCCCACAAGTAATCCAAAACTTATATGCATCCTTGCCTAGTGCATCAGAAAACCTAGGCGGAGCCAATCTCAAGAATCAACCTAATATATTTTGCTCCTCAACAGACATAGTAGGATGGGAAAACACTGGCTGAGCAACTAACGGTTGAGTAACCACTATCTCAGGAGGGACCTCAACTCTTGGACCTGTAGCTATAGGCTACACCCTTACCTTAGTACCACTATAATTTATAGATTGTGCACCATCAGACTGCACACTACCAATTAACTCTAAAATATGAACCAAAGAATCTCTGAGCACTAAAGAAGAAATGAATCCTGGCAGAGCCTGGGCTGGTCCCAAGCCTTTCGATGGACGAGGCATAAGAATCTCTGGCTCAAGAGTAGGAATAAGGTCTGGTAAAGACCCTCTATCCTGCCCTCTAGCTGGGGACATATCTCAAGGTTTTCCATGACCTCTGGGTTATCTTTGAGCAATAATAAGATCCTTAGTTCTGGTATCAAAACCCCTGTGTCGTGTAGCGATAGCACATTTTCTATCCATCTGTGAAAGAGTAAGACCAAGAAATAATAAAAAACCCACTCAAACTCTTAGCATAAAATGAGTGAAAGAAGTGAGAACTCCTACAAATGTCCCGTATCCTTCTAAAAATAACAAATAGATGTCATTATTCTGATCTACATGACTCTACTAAATACTTGCTCTTGTGCCAACAATACTGTGTAGCCTAGGATCTGATACCAATTTATCTTGACCCAATTTATGAATCATGATGGCACCTACTCTATCCCACCAGTAAGTAAGCCTAATTGTAACACAAAGCTAAGGCAATGGGTTAACCTGATGGAGAATACTTATTAATGGCAAAGATCAACAATATAACATGCAAATAAATAAGGGAAATAAATAAACAAGGGATAATCAATAATTCAGAATCCACCCCAAGACTTGGTAGAGTCAGTACAAGAGCACCTAACAATAATATAACTCAAGTTCTGAAATATCTAATATTGTCTGTCTTATAACAAAAGACTAGATAATGATAAAATAGAGGGAAATAGGGCAACTCCAACTCTAAGAGCTCACCCTATCTCTGAAACTACCACGACACGATCATTGATCAACAATAGAAACTAGTACTCAGATCTGCACCAATAAGTACAAAAGTGTAGTATGAGTACCAAAACCATAGGTACTCAGTAGGCGTCATCGGCCGACTAAGCTTAACCATGATATAAGCATAATGAAATACAAGACAACATAAATAGGTGAAGGTAAAAAGGCAAACCTGGGGTACTCCAACCACCACTGGACATATATAATCCATGAATTAAAATAAAAACATAATGTACAGAGTCACACACATGTACCTATAACTACTAAATTGGCACCCATAAGCCAATAAGTGAGGAAAATTAAATAACCCATTGCAAACCATCATAAGCTTAGATTGTACAAACAAGATTGCATCAATCCTACCTTTATCTTTTACCAATACTTAAAATACAGTTGGAATCCATTCATTCTATGCCACACTATAATCATTTTCTCATTATTTCATCTTAGCCCAAAAACTCTATTATTAATATCTTACCCCAACGTCATCCTATCATTATATCATAGTATTTATTCATACTCAATATGATAAGTATAGTCGACATCATAATTATCATCAAAATTATTTGGGCTTGAACCGGTAGTCATATCATTGATTTCATAGCCCTTTTCCAAACTTAAACCGATAAATACATCATCATTATCTTAATCAATACCCAAACTTGAACCGATAATCGAATCATTAATCTCATAAATATTTATATCAATAAGTAATATCCAGTCTCAATAGGCAATCATGTCATTAATATCACAATATTATATCATCGACTTATTATCCTCACTATGATCTCTATTCTAATCAATATTATAATTGCTAACATAGGCAATATCATAGTTGGTATAACAATCCACGTATTAGGAAACATCCTTTTCATAACCAATAGCATAATCACTAGCTTAACCAATCGATAAGTAAGATCACTAGCAGAATTCGTAAGCATGGTCACTAGCTTAATTAATAGCATACTTGATAACATAACCCATGTTATAATTGTTATCATAGCTAATATTGTAATAAATTCCATAATAAACAACATGGTCCATGTTATAAGCATTAGCGTCATCATTATCATATTCAAGATGACAAATCAATACCGTACCCACCTCATCCTTATCACACTCATTATTCCACTAAGAACCAACTCCCAATATTCTATCATAATAAGCATTTTCAAAGCATATAACAAGTGTTTAAAAGTCAACAAGAACTAATATGAATCTTGGCCTATGATGGGTCAAGGGGCCCACTTTTATTCTTCAAAATTCCACTTTACGACAATTTCTACCCAAACTAGGCTAAGGTATCTAAATCCACTCTTAGATGTGAAAAAAATCCTTAATACGCCCTAAGATGTCGACTAAGCCATCATTATACCTAATATAGGAATTCTACCTAACACTTGAGCCACTAGATCTATTATGCATAATTTACAATTTCGAATAGCCTAAATGGTCCAATTATCCAAAGTCTTGAAATTTATCACATTGACACCTAAACACAATCCCAAATCCAGCATAATGTCATAAACATACTATGAATAATCTCAATCTAACAATCGGGTAAACCTAGCCTACCTGGACGCCGAACAAAGCTTAAATGATTCTCTAAATCACTGACTTTCTCTTTCTAAAAGCTTCTTAAAGATGCCATACTATTAAAATCACAATCTGCTCATTAATACAAGAATAACGATACCATATTACACCATTGTGCTTTGGGTCCAAAATTACACCAAAACCCCATATGGGTCTCGTTTACGAAAATCGTATTTCTAAAACTAAGCCAATATTCCAATAGGATTAATGAGTAATTACCCTAAAAATAGGTGAAATTAGATCTAAATTGGGGCTAAAATCAAGCCCCCAAATTATACGGGTTATGAACAAGAAATGGGGAAAATCTACCATGAAAAAAGGTGAATTGTTACCATAAATCAAAGGAAAATCATGTCAACAAGTGTTAGCCAAGCTCCCAAATCACCCACAAGATTTAATACCTAGATTTTACACTCTTTAAGGCTTAATTTTATATAAAATAGGTGATAAATGGGAAAAAATGGCTAAAAAATAAGGTATTTATACGCATCTCAGGTCCTCGGGTATTGCTATCCCGACCTGATTGTCGTTGTCATGATATTTACGAGTTGCTATGGTGAATCATGATTCCAAAAAAATGTACCACAATTGTGGTATATAAGTGGACTACCAAGGGAGTCGCAATCACGCCCCATTGGCTCACTAATAGCGATCTCATAAGTACAACTGACATAATTGGAAATTTCTAAGTCTCCACTAACCCCTCAAGATTCATTCAAAATCCTGTATATGCAAATAGACTATACTACCATATAAAACTCAATGTTATAGATACAATGGTGTAGTTGAAATTTCCATCTGAGGTCATTTTGACTAAAATTGGGTCCCATACCTAACTTTTTATTTTCTTAACTTCCGGTCAATAGGACAAAAAGAGCTTGGGTGTCTCGGTATCTAAACCAAAGGTCCTCCTAGTGTTAAATTGATATTTGGAGTTGTTGGAATATTCAAAATTTGCATAGAATATTGTTTGGCTGAAGTTCTTGCCCGATGGCCATTCGAAACCAACAAAGACTTCAAAATAGGGAATTGGCTCTAAAAACCAAACGAACTACCCAATAACCAAAATGTCAGTTTTAGCAAGTCATGAATGACTTGGGGAAGATATAGGAAATATATAATGGTGAAAATAAGTACAAATATGGAAAATGACCTGAATGGTCATTATAAGTCTGGACCTGAGGCCAAATATGTGCAGACAACATTGAAAGTAGAGTTTTGGTGACAGTGAGGTAGGCTGCCAGCTCATCCTATCTCTCTATTAAGTACTGTAAGAGCTCTCACTATACCCTAATAATACAAGTAGTTGTGCAGCGAGGGGACACAGTGGATGCCTCAGCCAGCTCAGAAGTAGAAGTCGAGGCTAAAGTAGAAGAAGTTGGGGCTCCCTCCTCATAGTAGAAACCTCAATATTAGCTCGGTGCTTATCATCTTAATATTATCACCTAAGTTAGGCCTCTTAAAATGCTCTTCTATAACTGAAGGTCCCTCAAAATAGATCAAAATCATAGTACAAGGTGGTTAAGCTTGTAGTGCAAGGATTGGGTTTGTCGGATACTTAATCAAACTAATGTATGTTGTGGTCGTTACCTCAATCCTAAGATCTAAATTAGGTATATCCAACACTCTAACTGCATCACATAACTTCTAGATAAGGTAAGGGACGGTCCAAATACACACTCATGAATCTCCAGTAGTAGCAGTGCCACAAAATCAATTTCATATCGAGAAAGCATGCCAACAAACAATGCAGATCTATCCTATGTTAAAATTTTATCCAAAGACGTCTGACTCAACCTAAATTGTACCACTATCCACCAAACTTTTTCTATAAAATACAGTACTGCATTATTTATCTCTCTCTTTTCCCTCAATCCAGGGGGCATCAATGCCCAAGTTTGATACTTGTGAGGCTATCCACCTTGCCAAGTTAAGATGCTACTTTTTGTAGTAAATATCTCTTATAATACATTTGTACTGCACTATTATTATCCTAAAATTAACCTCTGGAGTATATGACGGTGCCACATACTCTGGCCTAAATAGTACTCCACGGATGTCACCACAGAAATATCCACTCTGACCCCTCAAACTAGAGTATGCTCCAACTAGAGCTACTCTACTACTCTCCCTTCCATAGAGCAACCGAGTAGATCATGGAGAAATAGGAAGCATAAAATTCTTAAACTAAAGCTAGGATAGATGAGCCCCAGGGTCAAGTCATCCGCCCCAGATAATATTGATCAAAAAATGCCCGTAGATCTGGTGCCCCTGCTAACCTAGTCAAGTCTATCCTCCTATTAGTTATAATAACCCTCTGGGTACTGTCACTCTTATAAATATGTTGCATCCTCTCTACATACTATTTTGCGTTTATCTCACCTATAAAGACAATAAAGACGTGTGTAGTGTCAGATGTAGGAGAAGTTGATCGTGGACTAGGAGAATGATCATTTTGTTCAATTGGTTGTGTGTCCTATACTGAGGATTATAAAATCTGTTATGGCACCTGAGTTGTACCCGCCTCAGACTGTGGTAAAACTGTGTAACACCTCATATTTTTGGGCAAGAATCTAAACCATTATTCCTAAGTTTATAAACCCAAATATGATTATTTCAATGTAAATATAAGTTTCATGATTATTTACCTAGTTTGTAAAGTAATTTCAAGGTGAAAATGTTCATAGGAAACACTTAAAGAAAATTTGAGTTGAGCACTTTTGTTGTTGACTGAATTTTGGTATTCGATCTTACCAAAGTAATCTTTAAAAGTTTATAAATTCTAGAATATATGGAATTTTTGGTCTGAATACCAACCAAATTAAAGATAATTGAGTCCTCTTTCCAATGCCATCGATTTTGACTTAATCCGATACCGGAGCAAAAAGTAATGAGCATTTTCATAACGAACTACTGAGGGTGCATGATAAGGGCATGGCACGCCCTCTCTGCTCCAGAATAAGAGAGTGGCATACCCTGTACATTCTACATTAAGGTCATAATATGCCCCTATTCCTAGAGAAGTTAAAACTTGTGTTTCTCTTTAGTTTTTTAGGGCAAACTAGTCATTTACATCCTAAATCATCCTACAGCTAATAATAACATGGTTTCATCATCCCATAACCCTAAATACACAATTTCTCCCCTCCTAAATTCTCAAGAACACCAAATAAGGGTTCTTATCAAAAAATTCAACTTTCAAAGCTTCAAATTTAAGTTTCTTCTCAATGTTTTCACACCAATTTCCTCATCAAGGGTATGAAAATAAATTCAAGTACTCATATCAATTCCAAGATATGGTTCAAGCTTCAAAGTTAAGGTTTAAATCTTTTCACCAAATTTTATTCGTAAAAAGGCATGTATCTCTTTCCTAACTTGGTTTTATATAAAAACAAGTTTTTAATCATGGTTTATATGAATTTAATTGGGGGGTTTTAAATATGGGTTGAGGGTTTTGAATGATTACTACTTGGTTGGTTTTCCCATGGTTTTGGAATTATTATTCATGTTTTGTCTCATGGTTTGAACTACATTGTGCATGGGTATGGTGAATAGGAAGAGGGTCATGGAATTCCCCCAATTTTATGAAATTTGGTTTTGGAATGGGGTCATGGCATTCCCCTAATTTTGTAAAATTTGGTTTGGAATTGGTATTAACCTCAACCCTCTTTGTAAATTGGTTTTGAAATATGGATATATGCATAATTTAACCCACTTTGAAACTATTACATTGCATAATAGGTTAATGGGGAAATAATGGCTTTGAAAATGCTTTGGTGGTCATGTTTTGGTTTTAAATTGGATCTTGGGGGTCGGGGCATTCCCAAAAGTTGATGGATAATTGTAATGGAAAAAATCTATAAGCTTGCAAGCATAATTTGGTATGATAATACCAACGGTAATTGCCTTAATGGATGATTTCTTGATTTAATAGATGGGTTATGTACAAATATTTTTAATATGGGCTTAAAAGGGATTGTGTAGCTTACCGTGAAGGTAGATCTCCTGGGGAGACCAATAGTGGAAACCACATTTGCCAGCGTAGGGGTCCTGGTGACCGTGTGCATAGTTTGCACTTTGCATATATTTGTATCCTAGAATGGCTAGGGTCAATGCATTTCCTAGCCTTCCTTGAATACATATAGTTCGTGTGGCTATCGGTGCTGGGGTCCTTCTGGTGAAAGAGCCGGACCCATATAGCCCATGGGTATTTTAAGGACGGACAGAGCTACTCAGTCAAGGTTAATGATTTTAAATCGTATTCTTAAATCATGTACCCTATCCCTGCATCTTATGTATATGTATATACAAATGTATGTATGTGGTTTTGACTAATTTTTGGATATAGCATTATTTTATCCCTTCCATGAGTTACATGTTAGAGCTCACCCCCACTAAACATTCAAGGACACTACACCTTTTCATTATAGGGTTCGAAGATACTTTTATTATCCCTGTGCAATGTTAGGTTGTGTTGTGGATTGTTGAGTTGCTCTGAAGTGGTGAGCCTTCATCCTATGGAAGGCACTATCATTTCATAGTTCTTTTATTATTGATTTAGTACTTATGGATTATTTTTGGTCATGGTCGGGCATGTACCGACCTATTCAATATTTGGTTCTTAGAGGCTTTTGTGGACAAGTGTGGGATTGGATAATGTTTCAACACTTAGTTCCATTTGAGTTATCTATTCATTTATTATTACTAGTTAAATGGCTCTCACATTGTTATAATCAGTATTTTGTGTGCATGAGGTTGGGCGATGGGGATGGTCTCCGGTCCATGATGGACTTGAGATACCCGTCACGGCCAGGCCCTGGTTTTGGACATGACAAGCTTGGTATCAGAGAACGATTTAGGGTCGTTGGGTGTCCACAAATTCATGTCTAGCAGAGTGTTGATTATGGGTGTCTTATGCACCATACTTATAATCAGGAGGCTACACGGCATTTAGGAAATGTTTCCCATTGTTTCATACTCTAGATCGTACAATTGTGTTATCCATATAAAAGTTATCCAAATTTTTTCCTTGCTCTAATTTGTGGGCTATGTTTCATTAACAAGGTGAAAAGAGTGCAAAGGCTTAGCTTCCTAACAGTGTTGTCCTTTCCAAATAAGTTACAAAATGGCACAAGGACTTAAAAGAAGTCCATTAGTGCATCAAGGTGTATTGATTTAAGTGTATACCTCTATGTTCATGAATCGTGTTGTTCAGCCTAAGGTAATATATGTAATTTGTCCCCTTCAAGAACTCTATTACAGATGTCTCCCTTAAGGGGAAAGATTGGTATCTGGATATTGGGATAGTATTTCAATCCTAGAGGTAGTATAAATTGGGGTGTTATGACCTATGAGTTGTTAGAAGATCCCAAGGTTAGTGATATGAAGTTTATTTTAGAAGTCGGGGTGAGGTAACTTTTCAGTAAAACAGGATAGTTGTAACTACATGACCTTTAAGTGGGTGTTGGGGGTGGTATGCTCTTATGGTGTTGGTTAAGGTACACCAAAAATTAGCAAACTTATGGTAGTCAGTAAAAGAGTGTGATTAGTTATAATATTTGCATCTTTAGTTGAAATAAGAAAGGAGCCATAAGGACTAGATATTGTGGTAGTAAAATAAATTATAGGTTGTGAATGGAAGGATTGGTCGGCTAACAATTTATAAATTCATCGTTCACTTGGGGAGATCATAGAAAAAGAGGACTCGGTGGTATTTATAGAATCTTAAATATTATTGGGATGTATACATGGGTAAGTGATGTGATATGAGTAGGTGAATGTTCTATGGACCATAATGGGTTAGCTTATAAGATTAAAATTGACTATCCTTATTATGTAGCTATACCCATTGATATTTTTTTCTAGTAGTTATAAACTAGAATAGTATGTGAGAAGACGTGTAATGAATATTTAGGTGTAGAGTAACGTTGTGAAAAAGAATGTTCTTGTGGGCCGTAATTAAGTTAAATAAGGGTTTAGGTGGATTTCTCTATTTGATGGACTAGTAGCTTATGCGGGGTATTTCATTGGTGGTACGTGATTGTTGTTAGATACTAAGTTTGAACTTTAGATGTTGATTATGGTGATAAAAATGTTAGTTCGAGGATAGTGATGTAAGATTTGTGGAATTAAATTAGTAGAATTGATATAATATGTGAAAGAGCTTAGGTTGATGACTTATAAATTATTGGAGTGGGTAATTGTGATATATGCATGAGGTCTAGTGTTGAAGTAGAAACGGTGGATAAATCATTAGATGGATAAGAGCCTTAAGTTTTAAGAATGAAGTGTACTCAGTTTTGAGTTATGAGTGCCATATATACCTTGTTTATGTTCTTAAATTTCTTAGTATGGAGAAGTCTAGGGATTTTTTATATGGTGTTATGTAGAGCTAAATTAATGGAGAAATAGATAGCCTACGTGAACTCTTGGTATAGGCTTAAAATTTTGTTAAATTATGAGGTTATGATATTAGAGGTATAACACTAGTATTCTAAGGAGCTGAATATGGAGAGTTATGTGTTTAGAATCATGGATGTCTATGTCCATGAAAGAGTTAGTTATAAGGCAATGACTTGGGAAATTGGATGAAGTAAAGATTAGTATCATTGAAGAGGATATCCTAGAAAGAATTTAGTGTCTTCGTATTAAAGTCGTCGAGGGGAGTTTGGTGTTCTTGTAAATAGTGATACCTCTCACCCCATGGTGCATAGCGGCATGCTTATGAACTTAATGAGGGCATATATTTTCAAGATTAGGATAGTGACCATTGAGCTAAGAAGGATACAATGAAAATCTTGAATTTTCTCATGGTGGTGAGTTTCAGGGATGATTCATGATAAATCTATTCTCACTCTAGTAAATTCCTCCTATTTTAGGTTAAGAGGACATTCTACCCAACATCTTACGTACTCAAATGATGTTTATGCCTAAGTTCTGAGTTCTCTATACAGCCTATGTCCATGCTTCAACCCTCTAATTATGATCTAAGTGTTAAGATATATGAAGCCCTTCGTACCTATTGGGTGGTATCTTACATCACAGACCCCACCTTGAGTAGTGCAATAAATATATGTTATAATTGAATACAATCACTCCTATTTTCAAAACTCATAATCTAGTCCCTCGGTTACTCTCCTTGTGTCAAGATGATAGTGGTTATGAAAGCATTGTAATGTTTTAGATAAGAGAGTGGATCATCTTTACTGTAAAATTTTGGTGTGGCTACTCGAACTAAGGTTATAGATTAAGCGGGAAGAGTGAGATAAAACTTTTGTTGTGTGAAATAGTTAGGAGGGGAATATGTGGTAAAAATCTTTGTGAAAGTGATTAAAGTTGCTGGGTTTTTGGTGGGGAGATCTTTAAAGTGGGTATAGTAAAGTGATGCTTGAATGTTGTGATTGAAAAATACATAAACCATTATGTTATATGGCTAGTACTCTTGATTAAGACATGATTTGTTAGATTATAAAAATAATGCAGAATAGTATTCTTGGATGGTTGTAAGGTATAAAGCCCTACATCTTAAGTTAGCACCTTTTAACTACGGATTAGGATTTAATATGAAAGTACTGTATAGTTAGACTCAGGCTTGTAGTGATGTGTTTTGTGGGGAAATTTAAGATTGAAATGGTGAAATGTGATATTCATAGTTGAATTCATTGTTAAGAAATATTGCTATATTTGAGGGCAATTAGACGTATCATTGGAGGTGGAGAATGCTTATATTCTTATGTCCCACTGAATCTTATTTCATGTCCTATATCAATCGCAATCAAGCCAAGGATTCCTGGAATAATTCATGTCTTACATTTTTAGGATCATATTTAAATCAAGTCTTGTTATCTCATGAATCGAGGTTACATGATTTACTTGGTGATGCCATGAAAATTTTTTTCTTTTGATGCGTATATATGTTTGTTGACGAAGGCCTATCAATGTGAAGTTACATCCTTTATTCCGTACTTCTAAAGCTTTAAAAGGTTCCTACCCATCATTCGAGGACGAATAATTCCAAGGGAGAGATAATGTAACACTTCATATTTTTGGGAGGGAATTCAAACCATTATTACTACATGTATAAACCCAAATATAATTATTTCTATGTAAATATAAGTTTCATGATCATTTACCTAGTGCGTAAAGTGGTTTCAAGGTGAAAAATGTTCATAGAAAACACTTAGAGCAAAGTTGAGTTGAAATCTTTTGTTGTCGATTGAATTTTTGTATTCAACCCTACAAGGGTCAAATTTGAATGGGTATTACTTCTAGAATATTGAAATTTTTGGGATCAAGACCCCCCAAATTAAAGATAATTGAGTCCTCTTTCCAACGCCACTAATTTTGCCTTAATCTAATACCCAAGCAAAAAGCTATGAGCATTTTCGTGAGAAACCAATGAGGGTGCACGATAAGGGTGTGGCACACAAGGTGCGCAATAAGGGCATGGCATGCCCAATGTGCTCCACCAATAAAAGTGTGGTATTCCCTGTACACTCCATGTTAAGGGCATGGAATGCTCCTATTCGCAGAGACGCTAAAACCTGTGTTTCTCTTTAGTTTTTCAAGAGAAAACTAGTCTTTTATGTCCTAAATCATCCTATAACTAATAATAACATGATTTGATCATCCCATAACCCTAAATACACAATTTCTCCCCTCCCAAATTCTCAAGAACACCAAATAAGGGTTCTTCTCAAAAAATTCAACTTCCAAGGCTTCAAATTTAAGTTTCTTCTCAATGTTTTCTCACCTATTTCATCCTCAAGGGTATGGTAAATGAATTCAAGTGCTCATATCAATTCCAAGTGAGGTTTCAAGCTTTAAATTTAAGGATTCAATCTTTTCCACAAATTTCTTCTGTCAAAAAGACATTTATCTCTTCCCTGACATGGTTTTATATAATAGCATATGTTTAATCATGGTTTACGTGAATTTAATTGTCGGATTTGAATGATGGGTTGAGGGTTTTGAATTTTACTACTTGATTGGTTTTCCCATGATTTTGCAATTATTATGCATGCTTTGTCTCATGGTTTTTGAACTACATTATGCATGGGTATGGTGAATGGGAAGGGGGTTATGGCATTCCCCCAATTTTAAGAAATTTTATTTTGGAAGGGGGTTATGGCATTTCCCCAATTTTGTGAAATTTTATTTGGAATTGTTATTAACCTCAACCTGCTTTGTAAATTGGTTTTGAAACATAGATATATGCATAATTTTACCCACTTTAAAACTATTCCATTACATAAAAGTTTAATGGGATAAAAATGGTTTTGAAAAGGCCTTGGTGGCCATGTTTTGGTTTTAAATTGGAGCTTGGGGATCATGGCATTCCCCCAAGTTGATGGATAATTAGAATGAAAAAATTCTATAAGCTTGCAAGCATAATTTATTATGATAATACTAATGGTAATGGCCTTAATAGGAGATTCCTTAATTTAATAAATAGGTTTTGTGCAAATATTTTAATATGGGCTTAAAGGGGGTTGTGTAGCTTACCGTGAAGGTGGAGGTCCCGAGGGGACCAATACTAGAAACCACGTTTTCTGGAATGGGGGTCTTAGTGACCGTATGCACAGTTCACACTTTATATATATTAGTATCCAAGAATGGTTAGGGTCGAGTCATTCCCTAGCCTTCCTCGGATACCTCCGGTTCATATGGCTAACATGCACTGGGCCCTTTCGGTGTGGGGAGTTGGACCCATATAGATCCTTGGTGCCTTTAGGACAGACAGAGCTTCACAGTCCAAGTTAATGGTTTTAAATCTCATGTTTAAACCCTGTACCCTATCCCAGCATCTTAAGTATATGTACATACAAATATGTGCATGTGGTTTTAATTGATTTTTGGACATGGCATTATTTTATTCCTTCCTTGAGTTACATGTTAGTGCTCACCTAGCTAACCGCCCTAAGATGCTACATCCTTTCATGATGTAGGGTCCGAAGACACTTCTGTTATCCCTAAGCAGTGTTAGGTGGTGCAGTGGACTGTTAAGTTTTTGTGGAGTGGTGAGCCTCTATTCTTCAGAAGGCATTATCAATTCATTATTCTTTCATTATTAATTTAGTACTTATGGATTGTTATTTGTCATGGTCGGGGGCATGTCCCAACCTAATTCGGTATTTGGTTCTTAGAGGCTTTTGTGGACAATTGTGGGATTGGTTAATGTTTCAACTCTTAGTTCCGTTTGAGTTATCTATTCCTTTCTCATTTGTGTTTAAATGGCTTCCGAAATGTTACTATTAGTATTATATGCTCATGAGGTTAGGCGATGAGGATGGTCACTGGTCCCTGGTGGGCTTGAGATACTTGTCAAGGCTGAAATTCAAAAGGGGGTAAATTGAAATTTTCTTCTGTGAGTCGACTATTGACTCCTCATAGTCGACTTGCCTACAGATCATAACACTTCACAAATAGATTAAACATAGAACATTTAAGTGAGTAAATAACAAAACCTTATCCTTGTTCGGCACATCAATATAGTGCCTGCGTCCAGTCCCCTTGAATTCAAAGTTCCCTTAGATCATTGAAAGTTTGACTCGAGTACAATGATAGAACAAGTTCTGAAGACTTATTTTGCTCTTCAAATCTTATGAAATAGCTTCAGTTGATGTTACAAATTTGACTTGATCCTACTCTTTATATAACAATTATAAACTAAAGTTATAGAGCTTTGTAAGAATAAGAATGACACACTTTGAATTTTCACCTTGAAGTTGCGTGAAAAGTGTCTGTCTTCGATCCTCATCTCTTATAGTTTTCGACCTCTACTTTTCATAATGAAACCCAAGATATTTCTTATCAATCAAGGATGTATATTGATTCTTTGATTGAGGAATATAGCCGTATGATATGTCTGGAACATCCGCTGTCAATGACCCACATTCCTTTTCTATAGCTTTTGCGGACCTATTCCTGCAAAAAGATAAAATTAATTTCATTTCGATACCAAGTGGTCTTGGGTTATTTTAGGTTTGATGTGCTTTCTTTGGGCTTCCAAACCCACACACTTTTTGGCTTATGCCTTCAGTTGTAGGATCTGTGCCCTCTCTGTCCACAAGTAAAGAAGACGAGTCCTCGAGAGGAACAAGAGGTCTTAGCTAATTTAAACAATCCTAATAAGGAACTCAGATTCCTTTTAAAGGAGTTTGCTCCTACAAAACTATGGCTTGGGGAATTTTTAAGATTTTTCAATTTTGATTTTACGTCACCAAGCTCTTCAAGAAACAAGTCAATTTCAACTTCACATGCTTCAATTTCTATTTGCCAGTTTCGTCGTTCCTCTAAGAGTTTTTGCTTAAATGAAGCTTCATAACTTTTTTATCTTAAGCAAGCTTATTCTATTCATTTATGATTTTGTGAAGTTCATCGGTTAACATATCCAGATTACACTCAAGAGTATTACAGTTATGACAGTCATGTGATCTTACCTCACTAGGTTCACCCATCTCCATAAAGCATATATTGGCAATCTCTATTTCCTTTTCAGTTTCATCTTGATCATTCCAGGCTCCAAAATTTTAATTTTTTCTAGACTATCATCGTCTCAATTCTGGACAGTTTTGTTAGAAATGTCTAGGCCTTCCATAGTAGTAACAGAGATCATTATTTCTAGTGGAGTGATTGTTTTTGCCTCATTGGGATCTTTGCTTCTCTGTATCATGATCTTCCTTACCCCATGGTCAATGAGGTTATTTCTTCACTATTAGCACCTTCCAGATTATCTTCCTCTCCGGTTGGAGTAGTATTGAAGGCTTCTAGTTTCTTCTTTTCATCCTTATGAAACCTATTGATATAATTTTACTCATATGCAATAAGGTTACCTCGCAGTTCATCATATGTCATGTTATGAAGATCACCGTCTTCCACAATGGCAGTCTTGGTTTCCCAAGTTTTTGGGAGACTTCGAACCAACTTCTGGACTTGCAGGTTGTAAGGATAAAGCATCCCAAATGATTTTAGTTCACACACGATTTTACTGAATCTGGTGAACATTGTATCAATATCCTCATTTTCTTCCATTTTAAATAACACATTTTCATTGACAAGAGCAGCAATTTTTGACATCTTGACTTTGGTGGTTCCTCCATAGGTTACCTCCAGTTTGTCCCATATTTCTTTTGTTGTTTCACATGTTGAAATCGTGTCATATTCTTCTCCACTAACTGTACACAAAAGTAAACTATAGCACGTGTATTAGTTTGAATTACCTCTTACGGTTCTTTGATGACCTCGAAGCTTTCAAGGTCCTCTATGTCAGAACTTATAGGTTCTTTATCTTTGTCTTTTGACTTCTTCTTGATCCCTAGAATTGGTGTTGGACCTTTATTGATGACAACTCTGGCTTGGAAGTTATTTGATTAGTGAAAGATCCTGAACCTATTCTTCCAGTAAGAGTAATGTTGTCCATTAAAATATGGTGTTCTTGTGGAGGAGTAACCATCCTGAAGGAGAGCATCGGGAATCTGATAACTGGCCATTTGATCTTTGCTCTCATTCAGTTAAGAGATCTATTTGTGAAACCTGCTCTGATACCAATTGAAATTCAAGAGGGGGTGAATTGAAATTTTCTTCTGTGAGTCAGCTACTAACTCCTTATAGTCGACTTGCCTGCAGATCAGAACACTTCATAAACATATTAAACTTAGAATAGTAAAGTAAGTAAATAACAAAACATAAAGTAATAACACAAATATTTATCCTAGTTCGACATACTGATGTAGTGCCTACATCCAGTACCCTTGGGTTTCAAAGTTTCCTTAGATCGTTGAAAGTTTGGCTCGAGTACAATGATATGAAATATGTTCTGAAGACTTATTTTGTTCTTCAGACCTTGTGACACAGATTCAGTTGATATTACAAAGTTAACTCAATCCTACTCTTTATATAACAATTGTAAACTAAAGTTACAAAGCTTTATTAGCCTAAGAATGAGACACTTTGAATTTTCTCCTTGAAGTTACGTGGAAAGTGTCTGTCTATGGTTTTCATCTCTTATAGTCTTTGGCTGTCACTTTTCATAAGGAAACCCAAGTTTCTTCTCAATCAACGATGTAAATTGATTCTTTGATTGAGGAATATATTCGTATGATATGTCCATATATGGCTTTGGATCACGTCCATATTGGATATGTCCTTGATCTATTTTTCTTTTTGGTTTTGTAGAGATTGATTTCTTTCCAAATATGCTAGTGATCTATTCTTCTTGATTGATGTGGTCTGCCTTGATTTTTGGGCTTGTTATTCTTCTTCTATTTTTATGATATTTGATTTATCTGCTTACCATATTCTTGAATTATTTTTCCATTCCATTTTCCATGCCAAGATCTTCCATATCTACCAATATTTTGAAATGATTTTTCGTGACATTTGGAGCTGAGATTCTTATTCCATTTGTTCTTATTGTGATTAATTCTCCTTGTATACCATAGATGTCCTTCCATTCTTGATATCCTTCTATTTCTAAAGCCTGATTCTTTTATCTTTCCAATATTTG
Organism: Capsicum annuum; assembly: GCF_002878395.1. Lineage (NCBI taxonomy): Eukaryota > Viridiplantae > Streptophyta > Magnoliopsida > Solanales > Solanaceae > Capsicum > Capsicum annuum. Next base: position 176,775,361 of record NC_061116.1, read on the forward strand.
TAGCTACAAAGAGATACATTTAGTTTGTCATTATTAAAACATAAACTTAGGAGTCTAATAACGGCCAGCCCTGGTTTGGGTCATGACAAACTGATGCTGACTCACTCATCAAACCAACGCATCCTATGAGCCCTCCTCAGATTGAGACCTGTGCGCATCCTCCTCCTCTAACCAAACACTATCCTGGACTAAACCTCATCTCTAGACTCGACCTATGAATCTACCTTATCCTCTGAACCATCCTTGGAAGCAGCCTCTCTTTCCTCAAACTGGAGAGAGTATGGTGATGAGGTCTATGATTTTTTCATCCTCATCCTGCAAACAGTTCTAAGAAAGGTCGTCTGGGCCTAGGCCTGTGCTAGTACAGGTTGAGTTCCCAGCTAACTCTGTGTTGCGGTAGGCTGGGTACCTAAGGCGGCCACAACTGCTGCAGTTGCAGCCTATCTCTAAGAGTGACCCTAGTCTAACATGGGTCCAAAGGTCTGTCCGAGCTCACCAGATACTCTCTACTAAGCCACTGGCCTTATGGGACTCGTTTCGTAGCCTAGACTGAACTCTTTTCTTCAACATTTCTTTCGATGCCATGGTACTAAAAAGAGTAGTTTTTAGTACTTGAAACCGAAGAAAGAAATTAAAACTTTGAAAAAAAATTAGAATACTAGGGGTAGGGCACTTATGACCCCACTTACAGCTCATAAGTGCCACTTATGGGGTCGTAGGTACCCTCGTAAGTGTTAGGCAAATCCCTAAAAATTTAGGACTTTCGGTCTGACACCTACGAGGTCACTTAAAGACCGTAAGTGCTACTTACGAGGCTCGTAAGTACCATCGTAGGTACCCTCCTGAGGGTACTTCAAATTTTTCCCAAAATTTTATCCCACACAGTTTATTTTGCAATTTTAAGTCCAATTTCGCACACAACAACATGTATCAAGCTCAACATCATAGGTATTTCACAAAAAAATTGGGTTTTCATCTACTTTGACAACTTCTACTTTCGTATAAGGTATAATTATAGATTTCCCATTCAAAAACAATGTAATATTTTCATATTTTACCCATTCTAGGCCCCTACTATCAAAATTCATGAGTTTCATTCAATTATCAAGATTATTCTAAGTACCAACTCAAATTCTTTGCTAATATCACAATTTATAACCAATAGGAACCAAGATATTACCTTAGTAGCAAGTGATGGAAGTAGAAAGTTAAACAAGATTGATGCAACTCTATCTTTGACTTTTTGTGCATTCAAGTGACTAGACAATGAGAGATTTTAGCCTTTTATTAAATTAACAAGGAGGTGGAAGGTTTGAATTTAAAAGGGAAGTTACAAAATTTGAGAAAAGTGGGGAAAAGTATAAGGTTTTGGGGTTTTAAAGACGTTGGTATGCTAGATCAAGTCGGATCCACTTGGATTCGACCCAGATTTCAAAATTTGGACCCCAAAATCTATGGCCACTTACGACCCCTAAGTGGTCCATGGTAAGTAGAATAAAACTTTAATACCCCTCTGAAGTTTAATCCTGATTACAACGACATAAAACTTTAATACCCCTCTGAAGTTTAATCCTGATTACAACGACCCTACTTACAAGATCGTAAGTAGTACATACTATTCCCATAAGTGGGTTTGTAAGTAAAAGTTCAACGACCCTAAAATTCTCAAATTTTCACTCTGACATCTACTACATCACTTACCTAGCGTAAGTGGGACTTATAACCCCCATAAGTGGGCCTTTAAGTCCCTTTACCTAGAATTCTTTTAGTTTTGCAAGTTTTACTATGTTCTAGGTATTTCCTCATGCTTTACACCTACAAAAATAAAATCAAAGTGAACACTAAAATATTAATTTGCCTCCCAACTAGTGCTTGATTTAACATCGTGGCGTGATGTGGCTATGTTGGTTACTAATATTTCACCAGCAAGCCTAAGTTGCCTCCCATGAAGGGCCTGATTTAATGCTACGACACGACTCGGTTGCCTTGGCTACTTAAACTTCATCAAGGCTTACATCAACACACACTTTCACTTAAACAGTATTGTCTAAATAGTGCTTGACACGCTGCCTGTTCACTTTGAAAGGGGTTTTACCACCGTGATTCAGCTCAACAACACCATGCAGGAACACTCTAACCACAGTGAATGGTCCATGTTATCTAGACTTCAACTTGATAGGAAACAATAAAAGTCTTGAATTATATAACAAGACTATGTCACCCATCTTGAACTCCTTTTTCTCGATCTTTTTATCATGATACAACTTCATCTTTTGTTTGTATAGATCTGAACTCTCATAATCCCAGAGCTAGAATCACCCAACTCATTCACCTTGCTCATCCTCAAGTTTGTTTCATTACTCCTATCAAAATTGAGCTTTTTCAATGCCAATAATACCTTGTTCTCAAGTTCAATCGGCAAGTGGCATGTCTTATCATACACAAGTTGATATGGAGAGGAACCTATGGGAGTCTTGAATATTGTCTGGTAAGCCCAAAGAGAATCATCTAACTTTCTTGACCAATTAGTCCTGTTGGAATTCACAGTTTTTGCCAATATGGACTTGATCTCATGAGTGGATACCTTAACCTGCCCACTAATTTGCAGATAGTAAGTTGTTGCCACCTCATTCTTCACACATATTTTTTTAGCAGGGCCTTAAAAATATTATTACAGAAATAGGACCCACCATCACTAACAATCGCACGTGGAAGTGCTAAATTGAGAAAATATATTTTTAAGAACAAGGTGACACTTCGACCCTCGTTGTTTAAAAGTGAAACCGCCTTCACCCACTTTAGAAAATAGTCAACCACCACTAGAACATACTTTATCCTATAAGAGCTCACAAATGGACCCATGAAATCAATTTCCCATACATAAAACAACTATAACTCTAAGATAGGTGTCATGGGGAGTTCATGTTTCCACAAAATATTACCTTGTGGCTGACATTAATCAGAGGCTTGAGATAACTCAACAGCATCCTTGAAGATAGTCGGCCAATAATACCCAAACTATAGAATTTTGCAGGCTATGTGGGTACCACTATGATGACCCTCAACTGGAGATAAATGACAAGCCTAAAGAATTATCATCATCTCCAGCTCAAGAATAAATCTTTCCATAACTCCATCCGTACAAACCTAAAAAGATAAGGCTCATCCAAAAAAAAATTCCTCACCTCATCCATAAGTAGCTTGTGTTGCTGGAATGATAAATCTCGGGACAAGATCACTTGCCAAAAAGTTGGCAACATCCACAAACCAGGGGATTAAATCTTGAGATGCTACCAAGACTCGCTCATTTGGAAAAGTATCATCCATATCAAGATCATCTCCTAATTATAGCATTGCCTCCTCCTCGAGGTGGTACAAGTGATCTACAACCTAGTTTTCAGTGTCTTTCCAGTCTTTCACCTAAAAGTCTAATTCTTGCAATAAGAGGAACAAATGAATCAACCTCTGCTTAGCACCTTTTTTGATATAAGATACCTCAATGTTGTATGATTAATATGAACTATGACTTTAGTCCTTATCAAATAGGATCAAAATTACTCAAAAATAAAAACCACCATAAGTAACTCCTACTTAGTGACTATATAATTCTTATATGCGGGGTTTAATGCTTTCCTGGCATAGTAAATTGGGTGAAGGATCTTCTCACATCTTTGGCATAAGATAGATCCAAAGTCCACCCACTAGCATCGTATATCAACTCAAAGGGTAAGGACCAATGAGGACATACAATAATGGGAGCCGAGATCAACCGCTCTTTGAGGCACTAATGGCCTTGAGACACGTATCAACAAATAAAAATTTCACCTCTTTCTCTAACAGTTTCCAAAGAGGATTAGCAATTTTAGTAAAGTCCTTGATGAACCTCCTATAAAACCCAATATGACCCAAGAAGCTTTGGATACCCTTAATTCAAATTGAAGAAGGCAATTTCTCAATTATCTATACCATTGCCTTATCAACCTCAACACCGCTTTTCAAGTTCTTATGTGTGAAAATAATCCTTTTAAAACCATAAAATTGCACTTGTTCAAAATTAACACCAGATTGCACTCCTCACATCCCTGAAGTATGTTGGCCAAATGGGCTAGATAATCATCAAATGAGTCCCTAATGAATAAAAGTCATCCATAAAACCTTTATCGAGTCCTCCATCATATCAAAAATATCAACATTATTTACCGCTGAAAGGTGGCCAAAGCATTGTACAGTCCAAATGACATCCTCTTAAATGCAAAATGCCATATGGCAAGGAAAAGTAGTCTTCAAGAGAAAGAGAAATTTGATTGTATCTCGAATATCTATCAAGAAAACAATACCAACCCTTGCCTATAAGTTTGTCTAGCATCTGATCCATAAGGCATAGTAAAATGGTCCTTTTGAGTCCAAATGTTCAACTTTCTGTAGTCCATGCATACTCTCCATCCAGTAACCGATCTCATGGGTACTAACTCACTTTCTTGTTTGGGACCACATTGTTTCCACCTTTTTTTGGTACAAATTAAATCAGGCTAACCCACTTGTTTTCTGCAATAGGGTATTCACCCCAACATCTAACCACTTTATGATCTCTTTCTTCACTACCTCCTTCATAGGAGGGTTCAACTGTCACTGGTGCTCGATATTTGGTATATAATCTAGTATAAGCTAAATTTTATGAATACAAATCTTGAGTAGAATCCCTATAATGTTTGCAATAGTCCATCCGATAGCTTTTTTGAATCTCTATAATACTGATACAAATGTCTCAACCTATATCTCTAATAAATCAACAACAATAATGACCAGCATGGTGTAGCAAACCCCCGAGAATTCATATCGCAAGTGAGATGGGAGGGCTTTCAATTCCAAGACTGGTGGCTTTTCAATAAATGGACAAGCTGGGGAAGTCTCTCAATTCTTCGAGTTAAGATCTAACTTCTTCGGAGCATAAAAATAAGAACCTCTACCATAGAGTGCCCTCTCTATTTCATCGTACTCCTTAATACCCTCGCTATCAAAGTTCATGATAACCGCTGCTAGTGTCTCAACCTCAAGTCTCTTCTCAATAGGCACAGTTAATGCATCATCATCAACAGCATCGATCACGAACATCACTCTCATATTCTTCAACTGCGGCATAGATTAAAACACATTAAAATTCATATATTCATCATTGAGTCTGTCCTTCATTTGCCCCATCTCCATATCGACCAATGCCCTACCCATAGCTAGGAAAGGTCTTTCCAACATAATAGAAACATAAAAATCCACCTCATAATAAAGGATCACAAAATTATCTAGAAATATGAAGGACGCCGACTTCACAACCACATCACAGAGAATAACAACCGACTTCTTCATAGTGTGTTCAGTCATCAATAACCTCATAGATGTCTATTTGGGTACTCCCAACCCTAACTGTTTGTACATCACCAACGGCATTAAATAGATACTAGCTTGGGAATCACATAAATATCAAGCAAAGTTGAAGGATCAAATAGTATATGAAATAGTAAATGCTCTGGGGTCCTTCTTCCCTACCAACAAATGGGAAGCAACAATACTAGAATGGTACACATTATCAGCGACATCAAAACTCACTATTTTTTTCTTAGAAACCAAATATTTCATGAACTTTGCGTAGCCTAGCATCTGCTCCAATGCTTCCATAAGAGGAATATTAACAGACAGTTTCTTTAACACAGAGATAAACTTCTGATACTTTCTTTCCTCTTGCTGCTTAATCAATCTCTGAGAAAATAGTGGGGGGGGACGTGGAATATTCTTCAATATAGGCTCAACTTCCATCCCATTACCTTTGTCCTTTTCTACTTATTTATCAACACCTATCAATTTTTGTAATGACTCACCACTGGTCACCAATTTTTTAGATTCCACTTCAGGTGCCTCATCAATATCAACAATATCATTTCGAACTTCATCAACTACAGTCATATGGGTATCAATAGTTACTTACCACTCCGAGTGGTAATGGACAAATAGTAACTGTCGTTTTTTAAATTTTTCACAATATTACTCAGAAGGGTAACTGATTGACACTAATTTAAAGTAACTAATATCTGACCAAGTTGCTACTCAAGTTGCTTGATCCAAACCTAAAATATCTGCGTAAATCTTCTTAAGGAAAATCTATTGATTCTTTAAACCCTTAACCAACTTAGTAAGCTATCCCTCCATACTTGATTTAGCATCCTGATTCCTCTGTGGCACATATGCACCACTCTTCTCCTTATAATCATCCTTACACCTCAAGTCACCATCTTTTTCTCTGCTTCAATCCCTATATCTATATCTATAATATTTCTGACCTTTATTTCTCTACTTTGAATTTCAAGCATCTTGATTACACCATTGGCTCTTGGCTCAAAAACCCGCCATATCTCTATCTAAGTACTTAGCCTCTTTATCAACATTAGAATCATATGACCTTGGAGCCTAACTTTATGCACCCACTACATTCACCTTTTCAGAATTCATAGTTGCAAATTGCTTAGTTAATTGCCCAATCTCCATCCTTAGTTGTGCAACTTCTTGAGCCATTGCATCATATATGATTTTCTGCTTTCTAGAAGAACAAATAGCATAAGTACCAGCGCCTTTTTTTGCCTCTTGAGTATGCCACCCTCGGTTGGTGAGAGAGACTTGATCTAAGATTTTCGACGCTACCTTCCAACCCAGGCTTATGAAAGCTCACCAAGTAATAATATCCTCAACAGCTTTGGCATTGACATCTAGGGTTCGATAGAATATCTCAAGAAAATTTCTCCCCAAAATTCTATGATTGGGAACCATCATCAACTTCTTCTTAAGCCTCAGTCATGCCTTATACAAGGTTCTGAATGTAATTAACTGAAATTATAAATCTCATCCTTCCATTGCAGAATTCCAAAAGGTTAAAAGAATTGGTCTAAGAACTATTTTTATAACTTATTTCAAGTAGTGATGGATCAATAAGGTAGTTTTCTTTACCAAAATATTGCTCGTCTGTTAGAGAGAATGAGAACAACTGGAGTCTCAAAGCTTCCTAATTTACCACGGATATGTTATATAAAGTGCAAATCCCAACAAAGTTTATGATATGCATGTATGCATCATAGTTTGGCAAACTGGCAACACACCCATCAAATTGAGCAGCTAAATCATAACACTCATGATATCAAACTTTACCCCCGGGGGTAATTCAGGATGAATGATAGCTCTTGTCTCAATAGGCTCAAAATACCCCAAGTCCTCATCAGGATCATCATTTGTTGGCAAGTACTAATAGGCAGGGAGTACTTGAGCTATATTTTTTCTACCTCTATCTTTGTTGAATTTTGTTCGATGTTCTACCTCCTATCTCTATTTCTTCTCTTGAGCTACATGACGGGTAGTAGTATCCCTCATTCCATTCTCTTCAGCTAATAACTGCACAGTAGCTTGTGAAACTGTCTCATAAAAACCATGTGAAGATGGAGAATGCAAGCCAATCAGATTATCTTGATGCTCCTCATAATGAGCTCCATGATCGTGTTTCGATACCCTACAATTCTTTCGTATGGTTCTTTCAAGCTCTGGATCAAGTGGGACCAAGAGATTGCCTTGACTCTGAGTGTTGCCTTGACTCTGAGTGTTGGGATATACCAGTGTACACCTCAAGAAAAATAGAAAAGTAAATCCTAAAAACTTTAACAAGTTCAATCAATCAATCTGTAATCGTATTCCCTAGCAGCAACACCAAAATATGATGCCGCATAAACCATACCCTCTAAGAAAGTACAATGCAGTCATAGTTAAATTATAGTAACCCAATAGATATTGGGATCAAAACCACAGAGAACAGTCCAAATATCTCTCACGAACTTGCTAAAGTAGTCGGACAGTGCAAAAAAATAAATAGGGGATTTTGTAGTTAACAGTAAATAGTAACAAGTCTTGTTGTGATCAATCTGAGATGAACGCTAGGACTGTGTTCCCCTTGGCTTCCAAACTTCGTTAACTTCTTGTGCTTGGTCCGACTATCTCAATGCCCTGCATATAGAATCTGACAGGATAGGTATCACCACCGTCTTGTGGATGCCTTGGTAAATTTCACTCTTCACCTTGTAGGTCTCAGAGAGTCTCCTTACTAACCCTAGTATTTTATCCCACTTTAACTATTGCCTTTTGAGTATCAAGTTAATTAAACGAGGATTGCTAGCCTCGATTTACTGTTGCAATCTTCTTTTCCTAATCTTAATCTCTATTTTAAAGATGATCTCAAATACAGGTAAGTTCATAACATCTACAGTAGTTAATAATGCATACAAATAGAAGAAGATCACAATATATGTATAAACACTGACTTAGAAGGATCTTACACTTCCTCTACTTTATTATTCTGCCAGAGTTCCCACAACCTTAGTAAAGTGGATTAGCCGCTCTTATTTATAAGAAAACCCATAGAATTCATCAAATAAAGCATACGAATAATCTTACAATAAATTGTGAACACAATACAACACAACATCTCAAATTAATAATCAATCGGAAGACCAAGAACAAAGGATTCCAAAATAAAAAGTTGAATATTAAAATAAATATATGTTTATGAATGTACAAAGTCCACAAACTGATACAAAAATATCAAAAGAGTATTTATAGATTACATAAAATTTGTAAAAATCCTAACCAAAAGAACAAGAAACACCAGGTCAGTGACCACTTACAAACCCACTTACGGGTTGTAAGTGGTACTTACGGGCCCCTTAGTTGGTCGTAAGTGGCAGAAAATTATCAGAGTTGCAGAGTCATTACCTATGAAGGCACTTATGGGGTGTAAGTATTACTTAAAGATAGCAAGTAGTCCCTTCGTAAGTATCAGGAAAAAACATCAAACTTCAAGTTCTTAAATCTCATTTTTCTGATTCCTACATTGGAACTTACGGCGGCGTAAGTAGTACCTACTCGTCATAAGTGGTCCTCCATAAATGTCAGAACCAAATTCAACTTTCAGCTTCTCGGATCATGCTAGCTCTAATACTTATGGGGCCACTTACGGTGGTCATAAGTGCCACTTATGGCCTGTAAGTGGTCTCATAAGTTGTAACGCCCTAAAAATACACCTTGGACATCACACGATGCTCAAGATATAAGTAGTCCTAAGCTAACCCTTTAAGCCTTCTAACAACTTTGGAACTCATAATGAAAGTAAACTTGACATACGAAATCTTAATTGAAACTGAATTAATATCTTATCTGGAAGTCTTAAACTTGGAAATCTTGAAAATAAACATTTTTAAACCTAAAACAAAAATCAATCGAACAAGCCTCTACTTCTAACTAGAGAGCCACTGGGACAAGCCCCAACAGACCCAACTCAAACTAAAATTAAATGACTAAAATAATTCATCAATATCAAAGTCTAATAAAATAGGTCCTCGGACTATGAGGACACACCAATCGTTAGGATGTAGGTGGAAATACTCGTAGTCAATAACGTTGCTAGAACTGAGCACCAGAACCTACATTATGAAACAATGTAGCACATAGACATATATATATGGATCAGTACTTCTGGAATGTACTGAGCATTGGGGGTGAATTCATAAGTAAAACAATAACTCAATGTGCATATGGACTTTAAAATAATGCATGCTAAGTTTAAATGACTCGCCTTGGACTTGAATAAAACCAAACTGTGAAATAATACTCAGGAGTAATAAAGCAAAATGATAAACTTTGTGAGCCATAACACTTAGTTCAAAAAGCTTTGCTTTTACTCTTTATTTTTGGAGGTTCTTCTAACCGGCATAAACCATGTAAGATATTATGGAGTCCAACGTCTTACCCACATTGAGGAGAGTTGTCCTACCCTTGCCATTGGAATAGGACCTTAACTTAAGTGATCACTGTCTTTAACTTCATCCATATTGGGAATAAGCTTAACCTATGTTATCTTATAGTTTTGGGGCATGCGACCTTGTACTCATACCCAACTTGATACTAAATACTACTCCCTTATTACTTATATGCTCATACTTTAGGAAATTCACCTTAAAATAGCATAAGAGTTTATCTAATGAAAACTATTTATGCTTCTATTTGCATTAATTCAAACTCAAGATGAACAAATGTGGATTCCAATCTTAGCTTAGGATCAAAAGATCACTTCTTTCTTTAAATATTGGTATAAACTTATCAAAGAAGAACTTAAGAATATAATTCTCTTGAAATCTCAACACTCAAACTTAAGGCTTGAAATTCATGCTTAAAAATCATACTGATTCATAACAACACTTCATGCTTGATAACAATCTTGAAATACTTCAACAATATCAAATCAAGATCGTGCAATCTCATTCATAATATAAATCTTATAAGTTAAAACATAAATATAAGCAATTCTTGATATACTGAAATCTTTAAATCTCATGATAATCATATGCTTTAAGAATATAGAAACTTGGGTATGAACCCTAATTCAAAACAACTAAATTAAATCTTAAAATCATGTAATTTGAGAAAAAGGGTGAAAGGATACCCTTGTTCATAACCCCACATACCTTTATAGGCTTCACTTGGTGTAGAAAGCTTGACTTTGAAAGCCTTGGAGATGATCTTGAAAGCTTCTTGAACTTCTTGGATTGGAAATCTTAAATTCATGTTTATCTTGAAGAGAAAGTAATGAAGTTTTGAAGTTCTTGGGAGGAAGTCAAGGTTTTATTTTGGAGAAAATTGAAGGAGAATGGGAAAATAATACCTTAACCGATGTTTAATCTTTTGCTTTTATGACTTGGGGTGATGGAAAAACACCTAACTGCCCCTCAAGAGATTAATTTCGTAATTGGAGGCCTAGCGCAACGCGATGATGTATCCATCGCTATACACAGCACAGCGCGATGTAATCGCATTGAGCTGCTAAAATCAAAATCCAAACACAACCCAAACCTCATTCGAAAATTCCAAAACTTCCCCGAGACATGCTCTATACACCCCTGATCATGAATTATCTCAAAAAACATTGTTTCAAAGTCCGGAAGGTCAACTTAAAAATCCTCAAAGTTAAGAGGTCAAAAATAAAACTAAGTCCTCAACACTTAGTTAAATTTTCAGGATTTAAGCCTCTTATGCAAGCACTAGGAGATGAACTAAGCTAAGTTTAATACGAGGTATTACATAAGTGAGGTCTTCTTGCAAACTTCAACTCTCATTCTTGTTTTAAGCTTTAAAACCTAGTTTCCTACAAAATAAACACAAAAAACAACAAAATGGACCTAAGTACTTACATTTTTTAAGGTCTTAAGCATCGAAAGCACCATGAAACCATGACACATAAACTATCTATATATTGATGCTATTATACTCTTATTTTTTTTATTAGTGACTCTTGTACCTATCTTACTAGATCGTGGGATACTCTTTTTCTATCTTTCCTCTCTTATCAATATGTATGTTATCAATAATCGCCTATAATCTATTTGTATACTTAATTTCGATATTCATTATTCCTTCCACCAAGTAGCACATTACTTATTATTTCAGGCTATAATTTGACTTACCTAGTGATGGGCTAAAGTTGGTGTCACCATGACTAGTGAAATCGGATCGTGACATATGATGGGTGACCTTGATAATAAAAAATCTGCTATTAGATATGTGTTTACATTTTTCATGGGGAGCTATATCATGGCAGTCAAAGTTGCAGAAGTGTTTGGCGCTCTCTATGACTAAAGTAGAGTATATTACAGCAAACAAACCTTGATAGGAAATGGTATGGCTGCACAATTTCTTCAAGAACTTGGATTGCATTAGAAGGAATGTATAATCTATTGTGATAGTCAAAGTGTAATTGATTTGAGCAAAAACACCATGTATCATGCAAAGATAAAGCATATCGATGTGAGATATCACTGGATTTGAAAAAAGATAGAAAATAGATCAATGATGGCCAAAAAGATCTCTATAACTGAGAATCCTTCTAATATGCACATAAAGGAGGTATCAAGAAACAAGTTTGAGCTATGTAAAGAACTTGTCAGCATGCAGTCAAACTAGAATTTCTATGTTAACTCATTTTGGTGAATGGATCTAAAGGGGGAGATTATAGATCTATTCCCATGTAATAAATGTGAAATTTTATTTCGCTAGAATTAATTTTTTTGTAGTGAAAGTTTGACAAAATACTTGACTAGGATTTCCTAGGAGCCAAAATTTGGCAAAATTATAGAGGAAATAAAAAGTTATACTATAACATTCTTGGTGGCCAAGTAGTTTTTCCTATAAAGGAGGGTCTCATTAACTTCTTCAATTACACCAAAAACAAAGAGAGAAAAGAAAGAAGAGTGAGGCATCACAAAGAGTTTAGCATGTGATAAAAAATAGAAAGTGTGAGTGAAATTGTAGTGAGGTGAAAAAAATCAAAAGAGGAATATTTCTTTTGAGTGTATAGTGTTCTTTGGAGCTTTTACTCAGAATACAAGTATAAAATTGAGAAAAGACACCATTTCCCCCCTGAACTTGTTCGCTCAACTCACTTTAGCACTGTAACTTAACTTATAATTATTTACCCCCTTTAAAAACTTTCAAGTAATTAAATACAACCTCAAAATCACAATCCCAGTATCACAATGGAGAGTGAACTACACACGCGCCATGTCATTGCCAGATCAACACCATGTCATTGCCACGTAAGAAATTATATTTCAAAAAAAAATCTCACACATGCTATTTTTATGTATTTTTTAAAAAAAGATAAAAAATATATAGCTACTATTTTTATATATAAAAAATATTTATTTTTCAATATATATATATATATATATTTATACCCCACCCCCAATTTCCTTCTTCAGACCCTCCCCTAGCTTCTAGCACCGTCGCCCCCTGCCCCACCCCTCTTCCAAATCTCCAATTTCAGTCGGGAAACGCCATTTTTACCGATCAAATTCAACCCCCATAAAAAAATCATAAATTAGTAATCAAAAATTTAATTCACTTGATAAATCGGATCAAACCAAAATCAAATTCTCTAAATCAAAGATCAAACACCTAAGCCACGTCGATTTTTTAACATGATATATGAACAACACAGCCAAAATTGAAAGAATTTTCAAGTAGGAAGCAATTTTCATCAGCTATATCTCACTTTATTTTGCCTATATAAACATTGGCAAAATAATTTATGTTTTCCTCTAATATTCCGGTAAAACTCGCCGGAAATGATTAAAACATATCCACAAAAGAATATACGCACCACCACCACAATTAACACTACCACCACCATTCACCACCGCTAATAATAACTTTTCTTCAATTTCAATTTTAAATTTTCAAATTCACAAAGATAATTTTTATTTTTTTAAAACCAATTTCATTCTTTTATCCCCAAGAACTCCGTTTATTATTTATGCATCATAGTTTTTAGTTAATGATGATACTTTTGTGTATTTTGGCTTGTTTATCAAGTATACTTTGATTTTTTGAATTTATAATTTCAGATTGTGTTGGAAAAAAAAGAAGTCAGGGGATTGAAGAAGAAAAATTAGAGGTGGGCTGAAGGATTTGGTAATTGGATAAGAAGAAATTAGGGTATGGGGGAGGGGAGGGGGGCTGGTGGTGGTGGAATTGATAGTTGAAGGAGAAGCGGGGTGGGGGTGGCATATTTGGGGAGGAGAATTTAGGGTGGGGGTGGGATGGGAGTTGGGTTTTGAAGAAGAATAAAAAGAAGAAGGGAAAATGTTAATTTTGTTTTCCTGTTCTATATATATATATATAGGTTTTAAAAAAAAAAAAAAAAAAAGACTCATGCATTTTTTTTCTTTTTAAAAAATAAAATTGTCACGTCAGCATTAGGGGTAGTATTAATTCACTTTAAAGATGTTAAAGGGTGTAAATAAATGAAAGTTTAGTTGAAGTGCTAAAGTGAGTTGAGCGAACAAGTTCAGGGGTGAAAAGATGTCTTTTCTCTATAAAATTTCTTGTTATAGTGATATCAGTAGTTCCTCCCGATCCGTGATTTTCCTATTGAAGTATTTTCATGTAAAAAATTTAGTGTTATTAGTACTTTTTTATTCTTGTTGAGTAATCTAATTATTATTATGTTTTACATTTATTGATTTTATTATCGTATATATTATTTTTTTGTCGGAATTTATCCCTAATAGTAACCATCATTTATAGATGTTGTAATCATATTTTTAGCAAAAAGAAACATTGATTATTATTATGATAGAATCAAAATTTCTATTAAGAATTATGTATTTAAAATATATTGAAATAAACATACTCAAAAAAGAAAAAAAAACTCTATATATGCACTAAGAAATTGATCTATCTACTTAATATATTTTGTGAGTAAGAAATTGTTAATTGCTAGCCCTCCTTGCTTAGCCACTGCAGACAATGCAGTATTGCTTAGAGCTTTCATTAGTTTCGTTATTTGCTATATGGCATATATTTTATATAGCACAATTTTTTTTTTGTATTTACTTTTTCTATTATGACGCGCCACTATTTATTTTAATTTTATTTTTTTCACCACTATATTTATCAAAGCTCGAGGGACGCTTTTTTGCTTGCTTTACTATATTTAGGGGTATTATATCATCTCTATTCTGTCAACTGTTTTTACTACCTAGCTTTTCTATCTTCACTTTAATTTCACTATACATTGAGTTGCTTTTTTTTCTTAATTAGTAAACTTTTCGCATCCAGAAATAATAGTTTTACGTGTTTATGAAATATATGGTGTACTACATAAAATTAATTGAGATCTTTGAAAAGGTTAATGTATTACTACGGTGGTCTTTCTCAACGTCTTCAAGTTGGTCACAATAGAATAGATAGGAGAAGTAGTGTTTCCGAACTGGAATCATGAATTGGATTCGAAGCAGTATAATTTTTACATCTTTTTCTTTAGTCGGTCCTGATGGAAAGATCCTTCTACCCAGGATCTCGAAAACCCTGATGAAATTTATTTATAATATTGGGATTCTAATAAGTATCAAAAGAAACTTATTTAAGCTCCAAAGATATTGATAAAAAAAATTTATATAGAGATTATAAGTTATGAGAAAATTCAATATATTCATATTAAGCATCCAAGCGTATGACCTAGTGGTTCAATGAAGTTCAGTTGAGCATCGTGACGTCTCAAATTAAATTTTCAACAGAGAAAAATACTATATGATATCTTTCTATCAGGTCAAGCCAAGCCTTACCTGATGAAATCAACGGGGGGTATTCGACATGGTCAAAGAGAGCATCTGAAAAGTTACTTCACCTTTGGTGATCACACACTGGCCTAGGAAATTACTAGCTACAATCGATGCTTGGTGGAGTTACACAAGCAGAGTTAAATGGTACATGTTGTTGGTAGGAGTTGGCGGATATTTTGTGAAATTTATCGAGGCGTGTGCAAACTTACCCAAATATCATAGTTATAAAAAGAATCTTCATATTATTTAAAATAGAAGTTTATTATAAATATTTATGTCAAAAAATTACATTTTTACTCCTGTTTAAACTACGGGCATGATGACGGAATCATTGTGACAATAAACTATATAAGTTGACGTAATTAGTTGGTCATCCAGATTAAAATGTGAGTCAAAAACAGTTGATAATTCATGTTATTATACATTGAAGAAATAAATAATTCCCCAATAATAGTTCTTCTGTGTTGTTTAGTCTCATGATAGATTAATTATTCAACTATGCATTAGATTTCTTAGAGTTTTTGAACGTAGAAAAAGGTGCATATGAATTCATTCACTTGTCATGTGGACCATTTATTATTATATGAGTTTTATATAATCATCTATGATGTATGTGGTTATAAGTGCACTTTTTATCAACTTGCAATATGATTTTTACAAGGCTTTTGTTTAAATTATTATATTAAGAGTGCAACTCCAGACGTTAAAATCATGTTCATAAATATTGATTTATAACCAAACTGATTTAGCATATTGTATGTCTCTAATTATAGCTAAATCACTGGTCATGATAACAAATCTCACAAAAGAAATTTGACATGAGATGTGTTTATTCAACATATTGTAATACATGTGAGCATCAAGCCAACAAGATTCTCCTATCACAATTGATTCGAGGTTAAAAATCAAATGTTTTCTATCTAAAAATTTGAATGTATGCTATATGATTCAATTATTCCACCCCATGCAAACATGGATCCTTAAATTAGGTTGGGGTAAATATTAGATTTTTTAAAATTAGGGAAGAGAGATGATTAGTAGCTAAAAATTTATATATCAAATGAATTATTTAGGTCCTCTTAAAATGTGTGAACTTATAACACCCTAGACTTTGACCCCTAAAATTTTCTGAGTTTTAAACTTACTATACTCACTTTGACTCACCCTACGAGTCGTAGGGCGTCAGTATGGGTCGTAGAATCCTAAATCATAAGGTAAATAGTGTATTTGGCTAAGTTTTTGCTATGACAACAATTGAGGAACACGAGTCATAAAGACTCTATACGAGTAATATAGTACAAATCATAGGGTAACCAGTGTGATACCTAGGTGGTTCTGTCTTGGATATGACTTGGATCCTACGAGTCGTAGGGTCACTTGAAGAGTCATATGAGATGAGTTATAAGGTCAACATTATGTATGTCTCAAGAAACTATCCAAACTATGACTCGTGATGTGCCCTTACAAGTCGCAGAGTAACCTATAGTCACTAACAAAAAAATTTTAGATTTTATTACTTTTGACATTTTTCCTCTCCTCCAATCATGACCCACGACTTAAAACCCCTTTATGATATCATTATCACTTAAAAATAAATTGAAATAACTTATTAAATACTCTTAAGTCTTCAAGGTCAAGAGAACTAGGGTTTCTCAAGATTGGCAACTAGAGCTTCCAAGAGTTGATTTCTCTTTGTAAATTTTGTTATCTCAGGCATGTTACACTTTATCAACTATAATTTTATGAAAATCAAGTGTTTTAATAGTTTTATTGTGTGGATTTGTAAGTTTTGACAATGGTTGAGGATTTTGGAATGATTGATCCTTAAATTATTTTCCCCATGATTTACTATGCATTGATTATGCTTTATTTATGGTTTTTAACTTGTGGGATACATGGGCGTGGTGAATGAACTACGGGGTAATGGTTTTTCCTAAAATTTAATGGTTTTGACTTTATACATGGTCTTAAAAATTGTGTTTCCTCAACCCATTTGTGAACTTGATATTGAAATATAGCTTTGTCACATGAGTTGGCTTGTTCATTTGTACCATTTCATTGCATAATTGATTAAACAATGATATGGATTTTAAAAGTCTTGTTGGCCATCTTTTGATGTGAAACATAAACAAAAAGAGGGTCGAGGTATTCTCTCAAGTTAATGTGATTGTTATGGCATAGAGATAAGCTTGTAAGCATTTGGTATAATGATACATGTGGGGTGCCATGATGTTCAAAATCTTTGGTTAATAAATAGGTTACGTTCAACTTGATTTAAATTACGCTTAGTGGGGGTTATGTAGCTAAGTGATGAAGAAGTGGGTGTTGGATGACTTATACTGGAAACTCATGTTTGTTGACGTGAGGTTTAGTCTTGATGACATGTGTTCATGGTTCACACTATTGATATATTTATGTCTTGAATTGATGTGGGGTCGGAGCATTCCCTGTTCTTCCTTGATACCTCCAGTTCATGTAACTAACATGCATTGTGCCCTTTTAGCAGGGGAATTAAACCCATATAGCTCGTGGGTGCTTGTTTATGACGATTGAGCAATATAGTCCAGGATAATATTTTACTTCACGCTAAGCCTTATTTCCTATTCCAACATATTATATGTATGTGTATGATGATATGTGCATGGTTTTGAATTGGATTTGACTTGCCATTATTTTATCCTTTATCCCTGAGTTACATGCTAGAGCACAACCCACTAACCATCTTCAGGCATTGTATTCCCATGCGATGCAAGGTTCAAAGGTAATTCTACTTTTTCTGAACAGAGTTAGATGGATCAGCTCGGTTCATCGATCGATTGTGATGAAGTGGTGAGCTTTCATACTCTAGAAGACTTAACCATGAGACCAACTTCTTTCTCTTTAGTAGAATTAAAGACTTTATGTTATCATTAACATTATTTTTGGCATTGTTATTGTCAGAGTCGGGGGTATATCTCGACTTAGAGGGATTTTTTATATTCTTAGAGGCTTTGTGGATTACTATGGATTGGATATTGTGGTGTTAATCATTAATTTACTTTGAGTCTATACATTATTATCTTGATATATATTCAGAACTTATCTGCTGCTTTGGTATATTATGATCTGTTGGTTAGGTGATTTTGGGGTGGTCTACGATCCTTGGTGGACTTGCGATACCCGTTATGATTAGGCCCTAGTTTGGATCATGAAAAAGATCGTATTAGAGCCTAGGTTTGGTGTTATTAGGCTTCCACAAATTCATGTTAAGTAGAGTCGCTTTTATAGGTGTGTAGCGTACCACACTTATAAGGGAAGGGCTACGAGGCAATTAGGAATATTTATCTTTCTTGTGATCTATTTTCCTGTAGATTTTAAGGTCTTGAATCTTCTTTAATCTATTTGTTCGCATTTCAGATCATGTCTCTCCAAAGATTTGATGCTCCTAAAGACTCATCTATCCTAATTAAGGACAATATTAAGGGACTGCTTATGGGGTTCAGACCCGATCTAAGGTCTCTACTCCTGATGGCTCTCGTAGGGTCCCCCCAAATTCCACTAGTCCTCATCAGGCCCCTCAAGGTGATATAACTGATGCTGAGTTCTGTCAGTTTATTCATTTGTTAACTTAGTTGGTAGCCTCCCAGTCACACCATCCTAAGCATGAGAGCAATATTGCTCCTTCTTTTGAGGCCACTAAAGTTGTCCAGTTTATGAGACTCAAACCTTTGATCTTTACTGGTTCTAAGGGTAAGAAAGATCCGCAAGGGTTCATTGATGAGATGGAAAAAAAATCTAAGTGATGCATGTTTCTAACTCTGAAGGTATAGAGTTTTCTGCATATTAGTTAAAGAATGTGGAATATCAGTGGAACAAATAGTGGGAGCAATCGAGAGGTCATGATGCTCAGGTAGCCCTGTGGGATGACTTTTCTGGTGCTTTTCTGGATCGTTTCTTTCCTCAGAAGTTAAGGAAAGTGAAGGCTGATGAGTTCATATATCTGAGGCAAGGAAGGATGACTATTAAGGAATATGCTTTGAAGTTTCATGAGTTGTCTCGTTATGCTCTGGAGTTGGTGTCCTCTATAAGGACTCGGATAAGGAAATTTGTTTTGGGGTTATCCCGTGACTTGGTGTTGGAATGCAAGTCCGCCTTATTGAACAAGGACATGGATATTTCTAGGTTAGTGGCATACATGCAACAGGTTGAGGAGGAAAAGAAAAAATAGGTTGAAATAGGAGAAAGGCAGAGTAAGAAATTCAAGTATTTTAAGCAGGGTAGGGGACAGCAAAGTAGTAGTAAAGATGGTAGGCGGTGGGGCAAAAAAAAGACATGGGGAAATTTTAGTTCCTATTCAATAAATAGTGCCCCATATTCGAAGTCGTCAGGAGATCATCGCTTTTAGAATAATAGTGGGTTTAAGGCATAAGATGTCCAATCTCAAGCCAGAGGGGCCCAGTCAGCTTTATTCTATCCTTCTTGTAGATTTTGTGGATAGTTGTACCATGTATTTTGTGATGAGGGAAGAAATAAGTGTTTTAGATATGGCCAACCTGGCCATATCCAGACGAACTATCCTTTAGGTGATATTGCCACTGGAGACAATAGGTTCCCAGTGCTACTTCTTCATCTCCAGAACCAAAGGGTGCTGCTTCTGGTACCGACTCTAGTCAGAATTATCTGTATGTTTTTGCCACTCGCTAGGATTTTGAGTCATCCCCTGACGTTGTTACTTGTATGTTGAAACTCTTTTCTTATGACAGGTATTGTCTGCTTGATCCAGGGTCTACTCTTTCTTATGTGACCCAATATATGGTTGTTTATTTTGATTTCAATCCCGAATGTATTTTGGATCCCTTCTATATGTCTACCCCAATGGATAATTCTGTGGTTACTAGAAGAGTCTGTAGGGGTTGTGTGATATTAATTTGTGACAGGGAGACCTTGGTGGATTTCATAGAATTGGATATGGTGATTTTGATGTTATCCTGGGGATAGATTTTCTTTATTTGTGCTATGTCTCTCTTGATTGTTAAGCCTGTAAGGTCATTTTTAAATTCCTGAATGAACTCGATATTTAGTGGGAAGGTGGTTCCCAAGCACCAAAAGGAAGGTTCATCTCTTATCATAGAGCCTAAACATTAATTTCCAGGGGGTGTCTATACCATTTAGTGCATGTCAAAGATTTTAGTTTCAAAAGTCCTTCATTACAATATATTCTTGTGATATATGAGTTTTCCGGATGATCTTCTGGGTATTTCTCCTGATAGGAAATAGATTTTAGGATTGATATTCTCTCAGATACTCATCCTATCTCTATCCCTCCTTATAGAATGGCTCCAGCTGAGTTCAACGAACTTAAGGAGCACTTGAAAGATCTTTTTGATAAGGGTTTTGTCTGCCCTAGTGTGTCTTGTGGGGAGCTCTCGTGCTCTTCATGCGTAAAAGGGATGGGTCCCTTCAGATATGTATAGATTATCCCCAATTGAATAAGATGATCGTGAAGAATAAGTATCCTCTTCCTAAGATTGATGATCTTTTTGACCAGCTGTAGGATGTTAAGTACTTTTCTAAGATTGATCTTCAGTCGGGTTATCATCAATTAAAGAATAGGGAAATGGATATCCCTAAGACTGCCTTCTATTTTTGTTATGGTCATTATGAGTTTTTGGTCATATCATTTGGTTTGACTAATACCCCAGGGGTATTTATGAATCTTATGAATCGGATTTTCTGCTAATCCTTAGATTTTTTTGTGATTGTATTTATTGATGATATTCTGGTATATTCCAAGAGTGAGGAGTGCTGCAAATACTTAAGGATCAGTGGCTATATGCTAAATTGTCTAAGGACGAGTTTTGATTAAGTGTTGTGACTTCTTTGGTTTATGTTATTTCTAGTGAAGGGATCTTGGTGGATCCACAGAAAGTTGAGGCAATTAAGAAGTGGCCTATACCTATGGCTCCAACCGACATTCAGAGCTTTTTTTATTTAGCTAGGTATTATAGGGGGTTTGTGGAGGGCTTTTCTTCTATTGTTACCCTATTGACTAAGTTAACTTAAAAAAAGGTGAAGTTTTTATGGCCGAATGCTTGTGAGGGAAGCTTTGAGAAATTATAAGATAAAAGTTGACTTTGGCTCTGGTCTTGACCCTGCCCAAACTAATGGTTTTGTTGTCTACTATGATGTGTCTCGTGTATGGCTGGGTTGTGTTTTGATGCAACATAGTAAGGTTGCGGCATATGCTTCTAGGCAATTAAAAGTTAATGAGAAGAATTACCCAATGCACGACTTGGAATTATTGGTTGTGGTCTTTGCCTTAAAAATATGGAATCACTATTTATTTAGGGTTCATGTTAACATTTTTTTAGACCATAAGAGTTTGCAATATGTGTTTACTAGAAAGAGTTGAATCTCAAGCAGGAGAGATAGCTTGAGTTGCTCAGGACTATGATATGAGTCTTTACTATCATTCAGGTAAAGCGAACGTGGTTTTTAATGCTCTTAGCATGTTATATATGGCAATTTTATCTCAAGTGGATGATAAGAATCGAGAATTGGCGAAGGATGTTCATGGTTTGTCTAATCTTGGAGTTCGTCTTCTGGACTCTGAGGATGGAGATCTAATACTGCAAAAAGTGGTGAAGGCATCTCTTAGTGTTAAGGTAAAAGAGAAGTAGGTTCTAGATCCCCTCTTGATGTAGGTTAAGAATGATGCGGATCAGCATAAAGTAATGACTATTGAGATTAGCGGTAATGGTATCTTGAGGTACCAAGGGAGATTGTACGTTTTCGATGTTGATAGTTGAAAAAAAAATCTTAGTTAAGGCTCATGAGTTGAGGTACACTATTCATCCTGATGTGACTAAAATGTACCATGACTTGAAGGAGATTTATTGGTGGAATAACATGAAGCGAGATGTGGAAAATTTTGTGGCTAAGTGCATGGTTTATCAGCAAGTGAAGGTGGAGCACTTGAGGCCTGATGAGTTATCTCAAGAAATTGAGTTGCTTGTTGGAAGTGGAAGGTGATTAATATAGATTTCATTACTGGTATACCACGATCGCGTAGTCAGTTAGACTCAATTTGGGCCATCATGGATAGGAAGACTAAGTCTGCTCAATTCTTGCCTGTGAGGACTAATTTCTTAGCAAAGGATTATGCTAAGCCATTTATTAATGAAGTAGTCAAGTTGCATGGTGCTCCAGTTTCCATCATTTATAATCGAGGTACCCAATTCTCATCTCAATTTTGGAATTCATTTCAGAAAGGTTTGGGTACTAAGGTGAACCTTGGCAACGCTTTCCACCCACAAATAGATGGAAAAGAAAAGAGGACCATTCAGACTTTGGGATATTCTAAGGTCCTTTGTGATCAACTCTGGTGGTAGTTGGGTTGATCATTTTCCTCTCATCGAGTTTGCATATAACAATAGTTATTACTCTAGTATTGGGATGGCTCCTTTCGAGGCATTGTATGGTAGGAGGTGTCGTTCTCCTATTGGATGGTTTGGCGTTGGTGAGAATCGATTGTTTGGCCCGAACTTAGTTCATTGGGCCATAAAAAAGTGAAGGTGATTTGGGATAGGCTTAGAACCACCCAAAATAGCCAAAGGTCTTATGCAACATGAGGCAAAGAGAGTTAAAGTTTGATGTTGGGGATCGGGTATTCATGAAAATGTCTCTCATAAAGGGAATATTGTGATTTAGGAAGAAGGGGAAGTTAAGCCCCTGTTATGTTGGTCCATACCGTGTTTTGATACGAGTTGGCAATATGGCCTATGAATTGGATTTGCCTTCTAATTTGGGTTCTATTCATCTGATCTTTCATGTTTCGATGTTGAGTAAGCGTGTGGGTGATCCTTTCTTGATTGTTCCCTTGGAAAGTATAGATGTTCCAGACTTTTTGTCTTATGAGGAAGTCCCAGATGGGATCTTGGATAGGTAAGTTCATCATTTGAGAATGAAGGATGTGGCTTCAGTGAAGGTTCTATGGCAGAACTAAAAGGTTGAAGAAGCTACTTGGGAAGCCGAAAAGGAGATGAAGTCTAAATACCCATTCTTGTTCCCCGTTCCGAATAATCATGCTCAAGGTATATGTATTCCTTTATATCCTTGTTTTGTGACTTTGTTAAAGAAAAATCATGGTTGTGTTCTATGTTAAATTGTGCTAGTAAATGTATTAACTCATCTTTCGGGGATGAATGATCCTAAAGGGAGGAAATGTAACACCCCAGACTTTGACCCTTGAAATTTTTTGAGTTTTAAACTCACCGCCCTCACTACGACTCACACTACGAGTCATAGGGTGTCAGTACGGGTCATAGAATACTAAATCATAGGGTAATCAGTGTAATCAGCTAAGTTTTTGCTATGACAACGATTGATTGATACGAGTCGTAAATACTTTATACGAGTAGTATAGTACAAATCGTAGGATGACCAGTGTGATGCCCAGGTGGTTTTGTCTTGGATACGACTTGGACCCTATGAGTCATTGGGTCACTTAACGAGTCGTATGAGGTGAGTCATAAGGTCAACAGTATATGTGCCCCAAGAAACTGTCCTGATTATGACTTGTGGTGACGAGTCATAATGTGCCCTTACAAGTCACAGAGTGACCCGTAGTCACTGACGATAATTTTTTAACTTTTGATTAAGGGCACTTTGTATGTTTCCCCTCTCCCTCAATCGTGACCCAAAACTTAAAAACCCTTTAGGGTATTATTATCACTTCAAAACAAATCAAAATAACTTCTCAAACACTCTCAAGTTCCTAAGGTCAAGAGCACTAGGTTTTTCTCAAGATTGACAATTAGAGCTTCCAAGAGTTGATTTCTCTCCGTAAATTTTGTTATCTCAGGCATGTTACTCTTTCCCAACTCTTATTTTATAAAAAGCATGTGTTTTAATGATTTTATTGTGTGGATTTGAATGTGGTTTTTGATAAGGGTTGGGGATTTTGGAATAATTAATCCTTAAACTGTTTTCCCCATAATTTACTATGCATTGATTATGCTTTCTTTATGATTTTGAACTTTGGGATGCATGGGTATGGTAAATGAACTAAGGGGTAATGATTTTTCCCAAATTATATGATTTTGACTTGATCCATGTTCTTGAAAATTATGTTTCCTCAACCCATTTGTGAAATTGATATTGAAATATGGCTTTGTCACATGAGTTGACTTGTTTACTTGTACTATTGCATTACATATTGGTTAAACGATGAATATGAATTTTAAAAGCTTTGTTGGTCATTTTTTGATTTGAAACATAAATAAAAAGGAGATTGAGGCATTTTCCCAAGTTAATGTGATTGTTATGGCATAGAAATAAGCTTGCAAACGTATAGTGTGACGATACCAGTGGTGTGCCATGATGTGCAAACTCTTTGGTTAATAAATGGGTTATGTTTAACTTGATTTAAATTAGTCTTAATGGGGGTTATGTAGCTAAGCCGTGAAGGTGTTGTCTTGGATGACTTATACCAAAAACTCATATTGCCAACGTGAGGTTTGGTCTTGATGACCTGAGTGCATGGTTCACACTATTGATATATTTGTGTCTTGGATTGACATGGTATCGGGGCATTCCCCGGTCTTCCTTGATACCTCCGGTTTATACGGCTAACACGCACTAGTGCCCTTTCAGCAGGAAGCGCTAAACTCATATAGCCCGTGGGTATCTATTTATGAAGGTTGAGCTACATAGTTTAGGATAATGTATTACTTCATGCTAAGTCTAGTTTCCTATCTCAGTCTACTGCTTTGGTATATTGTGATTTGTTGGTTAGGTGATTGGGGGTGGTCTCCGATCCTCGGTGGACTTGAGATACCCATCATGGTCAGGCCCTAGTTCGATTCATAACAGAACTTGAACAAAAGATATTCATTTGCAAAATATTCAAATCAATTGTCAGATGTATTTGTTGACTCTATTTTGTAATTCAACTAACAAAACTCCAATAAAAAGTCCTTGAGTTTATGACTTATTGAAAGCGTGATAAATCAATCAATTTCAAAAGGTAAATTTCTTGAAAAAGAAGAAGAGTAGCAAATGAGGCTAGTGTTATGACAAAGCATCATAACATAACTTCATAAAACCTTGGTAAAAAGTCCTGGTGTCTAAGAATGATAAAAAAATGAAGAGATTTTTAAAAAGTATGATGCATTAAATTGGGATAAAATAATCGCCGATGGTGTTTTGACATAGTGTAGAGCTCAACATTATAAATGAGGGTTTTAAATTCAAATATGTCAAAAAGTGTTGAAAAATAAATGATAGGCCAAATAAAATTATGTAATTCTGATATACTTTATTTCGTTTGAAAACAAAGAAGGATGTTTGAACGTATAGTTCAAAGGTCAAGGTACGATTTCAGTGGAGTACACATAATCTTTTTTGCAAAAAATAAAATAAAAGCAAAATAAAAAGTTAAGGTATAAAGTACTATGATTTATGTTTTATGGCGTAAAAGTTTTTTTACAAAAGTCCTAATATTATTGTTTAAAATGTTTCTCCTATGGTGAATGAAATAAAGCTTCTTTCAGGACAATACAAGAAAAATGTCAATATGTATAGTGATGGTTATCACGTCTAACGAGATCGGTAAAGGTTATGTAGATATTATTGAAGGATTTTAAAGGTCCAAAACCTATCCTAAGTTGAAATACAAGAGTACGACATATTTAATAATTTAAATAGTTTTCAAAAAATGAAAACTAATCTAATTGTTATATAATATGAATGTCAAGTGACATATATATATATATGTGTGTGTGTGTG
>NC_061116.1:176801424-176867379 GCF_002878395.1 Capsicum annuum
TTTTTGTATAAAGAAATCATCGTACTCCACCTCCAAGCTTCAGGAACCTCGCCGTCTTGAAAATGCTGTTAAAGAAATCAGTTAACCATTTTAACCCTGCCCTACCTGAAAACTTCCAAAAATCCACCAGAATCTCATCAGGCCCCGTTGCCCTTCCCCTCCGCATCGTACGAATAGCTTTCCTGACCTCCTCAACCTTAAAACGTCTATAATAACTGAAATCACGTCTCTCTTCCGAGTGTTCCAACTCACCTAACTCAATGTCTCTGTCCCCTTCCTCGTTCAAAAGCCTATGGAAATACTCCTGACATCTCTTCTTAATATGGGCATCCTCCACCAAAACTCTACCATCCTCCCCCTTAATGCACTTCACTTGGTTGAGGTCCCGACCCCTCCGCTCCCTAGCCTTAGCAAGCCTATACAACCTCTTTTCCCCATCTTTCTCCTTTAACCCCGCATACAAGCTTTCAAACGCTATTGACTTTGCTGTCGTAACTGTAAGCTAAGCCTCCTTCTTTGCTAATTTGTAGACCTCCCAATTCATCCCCTTCTCCTCTGCATCTTTACTCTCAATCAGCTTAAAATACGCTCTCTTCTTAATCTCCACTTTCTTCTTACCATCTTCATTCCACCACCAGTCCCCCTTATGTCATCCTGATCGACCCCTCGAAACACCCAACACTTCTCTAGCAGTCTCCGTGATGCAACTGGTAGCCTTATCCCACATGGCATCCACGTCTTCCCTACAATCCCACACCCCCAAAACCGCCACTTTCTCTTCTATCTTCAGCGCACTGTCTGACGTCAAGCCACCCCACCTAATTCTAGGCCGACCCTCCTCGACCCTTCTCTTCTTGCTCCTCTTCATAAACAAGTCCATCACCAGGAGCCTGTACTGAGTCAAAAGATGCTCATTCGGAATAGTTGTGTGGTTGTAAATTATTTTATTAAGGTAAAAGAGAAATTTTTAAATTAAATTATTTCTAATTATAATAATATGATATTCTTCTAAATAGATTAAAAAGAAAAATGTACCACAAAAATCTAGGTAAAAATGTTAAAATAACATATAATTTAAATCGAGTGACTACATAAAATATATTGACAGGAGCGGCCATGTGTCAAGTTCTCTTTGTTTGTCTCAGCTCTTTTAACACATGAATAATGTTTTCAACCGTTGGTAACATTATGCACGATCAAGGTAACTTCGTGCCCCGTAGGATTATGACCCAAAACAGTTGAACTTATCCACTTGCTACGTTTTGAAACTTGTGGGCAAACGTGCTTATCCACTTTCGTATTGTCATTACTCAATTAACTTGATCACGCCCTATTAATAAGGATCCTTTTTATCCTGGACAAAAAGTAAAGGGTAAAATTGGAACACGCTGGTAAAAAGTAATCTTGGAACCGCTCCTACGCAACCGTTGTCTTCTCTCTCACAAAAAAACTGTCTCTACATATAGAAAATTTATGCCATTTCTTCAACTTTTTCGGCCAATTTTAGTTATGGAAAATCATCCTAGCACTAGTAATGCTACTTCCCATTGTTATTTTTCCAACAATTTTGTTCTTGATGAACCCCATGAAGAACAAGAAGAAAAACCATCAATTACATTGCCCATTTTTGACGACTCTAGTAGTACTCCACATGTCCCATCAGTCGATAATTTGGTAATGTACAACCAACCCCACAAAAATCCAAAAAGGAAAAGAAGTAGATTCTTGAAAATTTCTACAAGCCCTACTCGTTCTTCTTCTTATGATGCTGCTGTTGGGGTTAGTAAGCCTAAGATTACCAAAAAGCCACCAGACCCAAGTGCCCCCAAAATTACTAGGCCATGTACTGAATGTGGTAAGAAGTTTTGGTCATGGAAGGCACTTTTTGGTCATATGCGTTGTCATCCTGAACGTCAATGGCGTGGCATTAACCCTCCTCCTAATTTCAGGCATAATGATAATGTTGATGATTCTCCTAATCCTAGCCCTAGAAAAAACCCCAAATCACTTGATCATTTGATCATGACTGACGAAGACCGCGAAATTGCGGAGTCGTTGTTGCAATTGGCTAATGGATTATCAAAACCTGATGACATTGTAAACAATGACAAACCCCCTGATGATGAAAATGTTGTGAAGGACATGAGGAAAATTGTTGTTGCATCGGATCAAGAGCCTTGTACTTCATCAGGAGGAGGAGGAGGAGGAGTGAAGGATTCAGGTCGATTCGAGTGTTCGGGTTGTAAGAAGGTGTTTGGATCACATCAGGCATTAGGTGGACACAGGGCAAGTCACAAAAATGTGAAGGGTTGTTATGCATCAGGTTCAATTTCAGGTTCAGGATTAACACAAGCTGTTACTACTAATTTGGATCTTAATTTTCCTCCGCCTGATACATTAATCTCAGGTGAAGATCAGTACGATTCTTCGTCCTCCTATTCTTCTACGTATTCGGCCACTGGATTGGACTTAAGGTTGAGGCTATAAGGAGTTCAGTATTATATTTCTACATGCATATTATAGCTATATAGTCATGCATAAGGTGTATAGATAGTTAACTTGGGATATAATTGCCATATTGTAGAAGCTGTTAAATGGTAGTAATAGTAGTATTTTTGTAGTGTACTTTCAGGATTGACTAATTCATTGCTCCAAATTTTGGGGATAAATGAATTTACAGTACTTGTGATGTATGCAATACACATTTGTAGTCACTAGTGATAATAATAATACTCCTCAGCTACTCGCTGCTGCCTGGTGTTGTTCATTTGTTGTGTATTTTGATACCTAAGTTGCACGGACTCTTTACTTTTGATGTGGAACCTGTATCGGATTCTCCAAAACAGTCTACTTTTGGAGAATGAACACACATCCATTGATGTTTTCAAAGAGTTCCGGCAACATAATTTGGTAAAGTATTCTGCTGAAAGCTTTCAATTGTTTGAACTGTTATTCCATTACTATTTACTTCTTAACTTCTACTTACTGGTGTAGAATTTGTCACTTAAAAGGTAGTACGGTAATTTTTAAGTTATCATGTTGTAGTTGACTGTATTTTTCTATTTTTTTTAAGATTATAATTATAATACTGTCCCCAGTTAACTTGCATTGTAGATTCTATTGAAATGTGTTTCAATGTTGCTGGTCAACCTGGTGTCCCTTTCATGGTCATTAATTTTCCATTGGCCTGATCAGTGTGAGGGGAGACTTGTTTTACTGTTTTCATCATTTATACAGTACACTACCAGCTCATTTGGTATGCGGGATGGGATAAACAAGAATATCTTATGGGATGAGATATTTTATGGGATTATTATATCATATAATATCTTTTATGTAATACTGTAGGTTATTTGCAGAAAACATAAAATGATACTTGGAACTAAAATTTCCTTTCTGGTTTGAAGTGAATTCATGAGAAATGATAAGCTACATTTTGATTTTAGATTCGAATTTGTATTTTAGATTGCGTTTATATTCTTCTGTAGAGACTTTATAGGGTGAACTTTTATAATATCTTCAACTTATGGGATAATATTCTCAAGAAATGGTTCATTTTTTGCATGATGATTGATGCACTCATCTGAACCTTATTTCACTCAACAATCATTTTATCCAAGTTAGAGATAACTGTTGGGTCGGGTTCAATAATAAGGAATGTTAATTAGCCCGTTAGCTCAATAATTTATCATCCTCCTAAATCTTAGTCTATAATGTACAAATACATGACAATTGTGGATGTTGAAAGAAAGGTGATCTTTCCACCACCATACACTATGCATCACAAGGTGATTTACCCAACGATGGATAACATAAGTAATGATTATTGCAGATCCCTTTCAAAAAGGAGAAACTCATAAACATCCTAAGTTTACAATCTCAATAATGGATTTTTTTGTGTGTGGCGGGGGTGGGGGGTTAAAAGAGTGGATACTTGTTAGAAACTGTATTCTTACTCTTTTTTGTATTTCCGGGTGGTCTTTCGCAAACTACTACGACTTAGCACATTGTGAGTGGGGGTCAAATCATTTCATAAAGATTTGAGATGATTTTCACTATTTGCCATAGTTGTAGATAAGAGAAGGGCTTAGAGCAACCATATTATACTATAAATAACAGTTTGTAAGTGGTTGATACTTGACTCTCAAGGTTCTACTTCAGCTTTTTTATTCATTTTTTATCCATTTAGAGAGCTTAGTTTTAATTTGCAGCAATCCTAGTTCCCACATGTCCTCATTAATGACCATCTGTTATTTGTTTCCCAAATAAAACAACATCAACTACCAACTGAAAATGATAGCTTGAGTACATTTGAATTGTTTGTTACTTCCATCGTCCCAAATTATCCGTAAATAATTAATGACATGCCTAGTTTACCATCATATCCTTATTAAATGATGTTTACAATTTAATTCGAAGAAAAAATAATTAATACAAAGGGTAAAACATGAAAAAAAAAATTATCTTGTCTTGATTGATGAAAAAAGACAAGTAAAATAAAAAATCAAATTAAAAAATTTGAGACGGAGGGAGTATTTAAGTGGTTTTTGCTTGTCAAATTCTGTTTAATTAATTCTACTTGCTTGCTAGCTAGGTCAACATGTTAGCCAAATAAGTCGATTTTCGCCAATTTTCTCCATGTTTCAACTTTCATATTAATTCAATAAACCGTAAGTGAATTAATAAAATTAATATCTCCCGTCAAATCTGGAGAATTTGCAACGCATAATCGGAACTTGGTGAACCAACTAATCACTCATCTAATTCAAGTATTGGGCCCTTTTTATGTTACCTAAGTCTCACCTCTGGAATATTTACTAGGCAGGCAGATAGATCTTGATCTTTTTGTAGTATTTATTCTTGTTCGAACTTCTAAAATCTCATCCAGCTGTGTTTAAAAATTGAAAAAACTCGAAAATCCATTTCTCAAAGTTTAGCCATTTAGATGGAAGAACATTAATTTACTAATCTCTAACTTTAACAAGTAAAAGGGAGTACAACACTCATACTCCCTCCGTCCACTACTGTTGCTCCTTAAGGGCCGGGGTGTGTCAACTTAATACGTGACAAATAAAAATGGATTGAGGGCATGTACTGGGCCGGCTCTACCTCATAAATAAATAGGCGGTCGCATTAGGCCCTCAAATTTGAGGGACCTCATTTTTTACGATAATATATGATAATTTTTAAAAATAAAGATTAAATATTATTTATAGAAAAAATAATTTTTTTTTATATAAAAAGAAAGAATTATTAGAAGTCCATATATCTAGAGTACTATATCTCGGAAAAGATTAAATATATTCATTATATTATTACATAAAAAAATAATTAGAAAAAATTGTTTATATAATTTAGAAAATAGAGGTCATTTATAAAAGTTACTTTTAAAAAAAAATTAAGACCTCCGTTTAATTTTCATCTTAGGCCACAAATATGCTTGTATATATGTAAGACTAGTAGTTATCCAAATCTTGAATTCTTAGCACTGACTCACTAAACTGCAACTATATTGGAAAAGATAAACAAAAATTTCGATCAAGTGCATATACAGCAATTAGCAGTTAGTGATCTAATTCTATTTGAGGAATGTGTGCATGATTTTGTTAATTAGGTTATTAATTGAGCTCCAAAGTCCACATAGAAATTGTCAAGAGAAGATCCGTAAACGAGGAAGACATTATACTATGTGACTGAGGTATGCATGCATTATGTACCAACCATCTTGAAAATTTCCCTCTTCCAAATACCAAATTTCAATCTTTATTGAACGACCTTTGACATCTATTTTTTATTGAACAACTTTTGACATAAGTATTAATCCCTCCGTTTCATAATAAATGAATTATTGTATTTTGATACATAAATTAAGGAAAAAGCATTAAAGACATAAATTTAACACAACTTTTCATTTTTACCCAAAAAAAAAAAAATTGACCTTGTAATACTTTTTCAAAAGTTAATTGATTGTCAAATCATAAGGGTAAATTTGAAAAAAAATTCAATGATTCACTTATTTTAAAACACCAATAACTACCTCAACAATTGACTTATTCCGAAACGAAGGGAGTATTTTAGAAGGATAGAGCTAGTTTGGATGGGTTTATTTTAAGTATTTTTAAGTCAAAATAGTTTTTAAGTATTTTTATAAGCAATATTTGTTAGTAAAATAAAAGTTTTTTTAAGCCAAAAAATAAAAATAGATCATTCTGTTTATTATAGGAAAAACTACAAGAAGCGGCACACTTAAGATTTAAATTATGAAAAATAACAACACTTTAATGAAATTATATTGTGTAGCAAACATAACATTATTTTAAATGTGGTCCCTCATTTACTGTCTTTGAGAAGTTATCATGTATAAGGTTTCCTTTTTCATGTCACTTCTCTTTCTCTTTCATAAATTAATCTTATTTAAATTAGTAAATTCTTTTCCAAATCAAACTCAATTATGAAGATTATTATCTTCATGATATTCAAAATTTCAAAATATCACTCTCTTATATCTCTAAAAAAAAAAAAATCTTGCTAGTTTTTTCATTTTTTGATCGTTTTATTTTTTAATTTTAATTTTTTTCTTTTCCTTTTTTTTTTCACTTTATTTTCTCTCTTCTATTTCTCTTCTTTTTTGTTCCTTTTTCGTTTTTTTCTTCTCTTTTTATTTTTTTATTTTTTTTTATTTTTGCTTTTACACTTCTATTTCTAGTTTATATTTCTCTTTCTTCTTTTTTTTTTCTTTTTCACTTCTTTTTTTCAGATTTTTATTTTTTGTTTGTCTTTTTCTTTTTTATTTTTTTACTCTTCAATCTCTATTTTTTATTTTTAAAAGACAAATATCTATATCACATATACATATTCAAAAACTATACAAAATAAATAGACATACAAATCTGCATATATATTTACGGTAAAAAAATACATATATATCTGCATATATATATATATATATATATATATATATATATATATATATATATATATACAGGCTATGTATCATGTATTTTTTTATCACTTATATGTATATGTATATAGTTGTTCTTTTTGTTATAGAGATTTTGTGTCTTATATGTTTATATATACATATGAATGAGATATGTATTTTTGTAAATACATATATATGTTTTGTATTGTAAATACATATCCAGATCTATATGGATATTTATTTTGTATATTTTTTGAATATGTGTATGTGATATACATATTTGTCTTTTCAAAATAAAAATTAGAGATAAAAGAGTAAAAAAAATGAGAAAAACCCAAAAAGAGAAAAAGAAAAAAAAAACAAAAAAAGAGAAGTGAAAAAGAAAAAAAATTGAGCAGCTTGAAAAATCGATTTTGATCACTCTATTCTTTGATCAGTTCAATTTACTGTTGCATTACTTTTTAAAAAAAATTCGTTTACAAAATATTCAAAAATAATTTAACGAAATAAATTGTTAAATTGTACAATGTTTCGGAAAGTTGATTTTGATCACTCTAACGAAAAATCGTTAATGGCTCAAAATTTTCAAAAATAATTTAATGAAAAATCAATTTTGATCACTATATTTGAACGAAACATCAATAATGACTCAAAAGAATGTGAACGAAATAAAAGTAAGGGTTCAAAAAAAATTCAGAAAGAAAAAATTTTGATCGATTTCAAACAACTGATGGAATTCATATAAGAAAACAATATTATGATTAAATACCTTCAACAAAAGGAATTGTTTAATTTAAATTTTCGAAGATATTGAATAGAAGAAGTTTCAGTAGAATTTGATTTTGATTTTTTGGGATGAAAACGATAATGTAAAATTGAAATTTGAATTTTGATTTCAGTTGGTAACAAATAACGAAAATCAGATTAATTAAGAGGTTTTAATGGAAAAGAAATTTCCACATTTATTCATGGCTAATTATACCATATTTAACTCAACTGATTTGAGTTAAATATGGGCAGTAAAATCATTTATATATGTATTTTTATAGAAATAATTTGTTTAAATACATAATACAAGTTGCTAATTTAAGTAATTATAAAAGTGTTGTTATGAATCTCATAATTATGATCTTAAATATATTATTTATGAATTTTACCCTTTATTATATGATCCAAGCAGGCTCATAATATTACATATTAGAAATTAGAATCAGTGTCTAACTCAGAATTTTACCTTTTTAAAAAAGAAATTTTTGTGGTCAAAGAATTTCAACAGTCTATAATCATTTTTACTCCATTTACTTTGAATATTTTTCAACGAATTGAAACCCTAGTAGCCCTTTACCTCTGCCTCTAGTTTGAATTTGCATAAGAGAAACTTGTTGGAGTTTGTCCTGATTTTCTTACTATAATTGGGTTTTCCTTTAAGTACCATAATTGGGTTTTCCTTTTAGGAAAAGAAAAACATATTCTTCCTATTTGGCTAATCTTTATTCTTGTAAGAAAAGGTTATAAACACTATAAATAGAGACTCTTTCTTCTAGTTTTGTAGCATCTACAATGTAGTCCTAGGGGTTTGAGAGTTTCGTTTGGGGAGAGATTTTGTGAGACACAAGTGTTGCGGGATCACTTGTGTGAGCGTCTTTTATTCTGAGTGAATTGTGTGAGGTTGTCTCTAGTGGATTGCTCATCTCCTTTTGTGGATGTAGGTCGACTGACTGAACTACGTTAAATTATTGTCTCTTTTGGTGAATTTCTCGTTTATCTTCTTATGTGGTGTCTTTCGCGGTTTGCTTTGCTAGCTTCCGCATGACACCTGATTATTTCGGTTCTGACAAGTGGTATCAAAGCGAGGTTAAAATCGGGTGTTCATCTTGGCAGATTCAGTTCTAGTCACAACCTATTTGACGATAATGAAGATTTTAATTTGAGAAATTTTATCAGAGTGTTACTCTGTGTAGAAGCAAAAATTAATGGAGGAAATTTTGGAGAAGGAAATTGAACTTATTGAAGACTACATAAAGATAGAAATTCAGGCCAAGGGAGAGAATTATTGGTATTTATCTTGACTTTCTTACCATATTTGGGTTTTCCTTTAGGTACCATAATTGGATTTTCCTTTTGGGAAAAGGAAAATATATTCTTCATATTTGGCTAATCCTTATTCTCGTAGGAAAATGTTATAAACTCTATAAATAGAAACTCCTTTCTTCTAGTTTTGTAGCATTCACAATGTAGTCCTAGGGGTTTGAGAGTTTCGTTTGGGGGAGACTTTGTGAGACATAATGTTGCGGGATCACTTATGTGAGCCTCTTTTATTCTGAGTGAAGTGTGTGAGGTTGTCTCTCTTGACAGTTTATACTCTCTTTTATACAGTGGATTGCTCATCTCCTTTTGTGGATGTAGATCGATTGACCGAACCACGTTAAATTATTGTCTCTTTTGGTGAATTTCTCGTTCATCTTCTTATGTGACCTCTTTCGAGGTTTGTTTTGCTAGCTTTCACATGACACCTGATTATTTCGATCCTAACAAAACTTACAAAAATTTCTTGTACTTATGTGTTTTATTTACCAATTTCCTATATTATATAATTTTACCGGTATTATATAAAAACAATCATTAAAAAAAAAAAAAAAACAAAGAGAACCTTTGTGATGGACCATACAGTTCATTTCCTCTTTCATGAGCAAGAGACTAATACAATTGTGAAAAGATTGAGGTTATTAAAGGAAAGGACTAACCAGGGTATTTTCGTGTCAACGCAGCAAAATGTACAAATTCAATTGCTGCTCGTACAACTGCCCATTGCACGTGTAAAAAATGAATTTGGATTTAATTTAACCCTAAAAACTAATGTGGAATCGTTATGAATTTTGAGTCTAATTCAATGCTAAGACTGATTCATGAGGAAAGGATCTAATGTCCACCGATGTAGGACTTAGCATGATGCATGTTAGTTGAAATGCCAAAATTACCCATTTTTGTCCTTCCAAACTGCCACTTACGGATGATAGTAATTTTGTCTAACTTAAAATACTTTTCAAATCTCATGTTCTTCCCTTTTGAGACTAATTCTACTAATTTTTCTTTTTTAAGCTCTTTGTTTTATTTTCGAATTTTAAAGGAAATAATTCGACCTAAAGCTAAAATCAAAGGGATTTCAACTTAAATAATTTGACTTCTGGAGTCTTCAAGTACGTAGATATTGAGTCGTGGAATAAATTAAGCATTTTTTGATAATAATATTCTGAAACTTAGGAGACTGATAAATTTATTTTTTATTTTTTGATCAATTCTCCTTAACCCTCCCAAAAAAGAAAACACCTTTTATGACTTGGTCTTCTGCTTTTTGTTAAAGAAATCAAATAGTGGTTGGGTCTTCTCCTTCTTATCTAAGTTTGTTGGAGACCTCGTGCTGATGCTTCTATGTTACTAAATTTTCATGTTCTAAGTTGAAATATTTAAAACAAAAAAGGAGGAAAAGAAATATAACTAAAAAAAAAAGTAACAAGAAATCTACTAGATTATATAAGAACAAATTAATGCAAGATTTAAATAAACAACCATACATAACGTTAGACACAGAGTTAGAGTTCTAGGAACAGGTTCAGCAAATCACAATTTTGGCCTAAACTTTGTATTTGTATATTAAGAAATTAACTGTATATCTATATCTAGAACACAGGAAGTTGCTTCGAAAATTCAAAACTCATAAACTTAAAATTCTAATGCCTGCTGTGTATTAATTAAGTAGGGTAAATTCTGCTGTTATTGATAATCATTTCATAGTCATAACACAGATGAATTTATCAAGATATGAATTATAACCCCCAATCAAGAAAATCTATGGGGTTCTATAAATTAAATAGCTTCTCTTTACAAAACTTAGAGAAGTAATTAATAAGTCCACAAAATGCTAATGATCTGAAGCATTAGGAGGGAAAAAAGAGAACAAATTATATTAAAAAAAATTGTATCTAATATGCAAATGTATAATACTCACTAGTAAACCATGTACAGTTAGAGAACCTTCAAAATAATCTTGAATTTCCCTTCAATAATTTCTTCACGGCCTTAATATAATTTAGATATTGATTTGATTGTGCCTTTTGGAAGGAGCAGAAGGTGGAATAGGGACTCCTTTTGGCAAAGACTGAGAAAATGATAATGAAGATTTGTGGGAATTATGGTTACTGGACAATAAGGGCTTAACATTAACAACTTGTGAGTTTTTTTCTGCATTAGCATGGTGATTATGATCAGCCACTAAGATCACAACAAACAAATAAACTAATAATTTTATATTATTAATCTTTTTCAACATCTCTTAAAGCTCTTGTAGTTTGCAGGGCTGGTGAGAAGTAAAAGAAAAAGGGGTTGGAAAGGAGGCTATTATTAACTGTTGGAATAGAAGAAAAAGGGGTGGTGATGTTTGCTGTGGAAGTTTTTTTCTTATAGTAGTACTAGTATTAGTTGGTGGAAACGCCCTAGTGTCATTTTGAGTTTGAGTTATATACATCGATTTAGTGGAAAAAGAAGATTACGTTATCAAGTCGCTATTATAGTAGGTAACTTGTCTTACTCTCAACTTTACATATATATTTCACATTTGAAGAATATGTTTCTCCAAATATCTTTAGATAATATGATAATATAAGAATTTTATTACACTAACAATGTATATTTTACTACACTTTTTTTTGACAACTTTATACCACTAGATAAGACACAGTGTCTAGCAATTTTTATTAAAAAGTGAAAACTCTCAACCGAAATATACCTTACTTTATCAATACTATTGAGGTAACAAACC
Source organism: Capsicum annuum (assembly GCF_002878395.1). Classification (NCBI taxonomy): domain Eukaryota; kingdom Viridiplantae; phylum Streptophyta; class Magnoliopsida; order Solanales; family Solanaceae; genus Capsicum; species Capsicum annuum. The sequence goes on from NC_061116.1 coordinate 176,813,163, forward strand.
TCTACTAATTAACAAGCATGAAGAAACATACCTCTGCTATATACTTTTTATGTATGGCTAAAATTATTTTTATATATATAAAGTATATGTTCCTATTAACTTCTCCATGTGTTTGTTTCTTCATATTTTAAACCGCAGGCCACAATGCCACTAGTGAGGCGACTAGTGAGGGCGACTGAAGGTTATGTCAGGTGGGGATTACTTGTATCTGAAGTTAACTCGGTGAAAATAACGAATTTGGCTACTTTCCGATAGATTTTTCTTCAGTTTCCTACTCTAATTTAATAATCAAAATGCATTTGAGGACATAATGTATGTTCATAAGAGAAGTTTTCGAGTAAATAACGTAGAGCGGTAGTAGAGGTAGCCTTTTCTTTTTTTTTTTTGATTAACGTAAAAAGTTACTCTCATCATGCAAAACATACACTAGTACTACTTGCTAGTGATCATAACCCAAATGATATAAGCAATATAATAATCTAGCTCTCGAATATAATATATATATATATATGTGTATACACGTGTGTGTTTTTAGCCTATTATATATACAACATGAGTATGAAATCACGAGTAACTCTAATGGAAAGAAAAAGGATCATGAATTTATAGACTTTTTAGTTTTAATCTGGTAAGGTGATTAAACAACCCAATAAACAGACGGAAATCGTTTATTATTAATAATATATCAATTTTATGCTTATCATAAATAATGGTGCCATATAATTCACGGTTTATTTGATTTTCAGTTGAGGTAAATTCAACAGTCCAAATTGCCTCTTAGCGAAACTCACGTTTGAAGCAAAATGTTGTATCATTAGAACATGAACTACTACAAACTGTCTCCTCGATTCACTTTCACTTGTTCACATATAATAGGTGTTTCATATACTTATTAATTAATAATAAATAAATTATATATAAGAATATATTTATATTAATTAATGTATAGTATTAATAAACTTGAGAAAGAGCAATTAACGGTAAAAGTAAAACATAATAATACAATAATTATTTTTCTCATATACTAAAGAGGATAAGTAAAAATTGAAAATAATTTTGATATAGTAAATAATTAAAAATAAATTATGAAAATAACAAATAAATTAACAAAACAACATAATATAACAACTTGTAAAATTATTGCCATGTGTACAGCAGGTCACGCGTTGAAGTCGTAAAAACAACTTCTTGTAGAAATATAGAATAAGAGTGTACAATAGATCCTTGTGATCCATTTCTTCCTCGATATTTATCGTGCATAACTAAAATTTTAGGGCCCGTTTGGTCATGGATATTTTTTCTTTTTTTTTGAAAAATTTTTCTGGAGTTGAAAATTATGTTGTTTGGCCATGAAATTTTGAAAAATAATTCTGGAATAAAATTCCGAAAATGGAAAACAACTTTTTGTTGTTTTCCCTTTTTTCCACTTCTAATTTCAACTTCCATTATTATTACATATAACCCCAATCTTTAAATTTTTACACAAACCCCTCTTATTCACTAAATTCCATAATTTATTTAAAAAGATCAAATTCAATAAAATAATTAATTCAAGTGAAAATAATTAAGAATTCTCATCAACAAATTTAAGAATATATAAAATATATTTATATTTATCAATCATATTTATCAAAATATATTTTTCTCGATTTAATCGATTATGGTAAGATAAACTTATTTAGCTCGTGCTTGTGATATTTTTATTCAAAATTTAGAAGAATAACAATCATAATAATTAGTTTGTTGTTAATTATTTTATGAATTGAAGACATTATTATTACATATAACCCCAATCTTTAAATTTTAACACAAACCCTCTTATTAACTAAATTCCATAATTTATTTAAAAAGACCAAATTCAATAATATAATTAATTCAAGTGAAAATAATTAAGAATTCTCATCAACAAATTTAAGAATATATAAAATATATTTATATCTATCAATCATATTTATCAAAATATATTTTTCTCGATTTAATCGATTATGGTAAGATAAACTTATTTAGCTCGTGCTTGTGATATTTTTATTCAAATTTTAAAAGAATGACAATCATAATAATTAGTTTGTTTTTAATTATTTTATCGATTGAAAACATATAAATTATTTTCTCAATATTTGGTTGTATGTTAGTAGGTAAATTAGTAGTTGAGTGATTTTGATAATTTTTAAAAGTTGAGGACATAAAATCATATTTAAAAAAGATTTTTCAAAAGTCTATAAAAAAAATTCAAAAAACAGGGTCAAACACAACTCCAACTCCAACTTCATTTTCAACTCGAACTCCAACTCCAAAAAACATAATTTTCATAATCAAAAAACTACTTAGTACACAAATTTCTCTTTTAACACACTCAATATAATACCACAGGGACAATAATAAATCGACAAAAGAAAAAAAAAAATAAGAGAGACAGGGAAAATTGAGCATTAAATGTAAGATATATAGAGAGCAATAAATATGGAGAGGCATGAAAACACGGAGCATTAAATGCAGGGAGGGCAATAACACGTTCTCTTGGAGTAAGTTTCCTTTAAATCGGGGAGGGGGGGAGGGGGGCGCAACGATATCCATCTAAATTTTAATTATAAAAAGTATTCCTTCCGTCTCAAATTATATATCATCATTTTTTTTTTAATTTGTTTTAAGAAAAATATCATCTTTCTTTATTTAGTAAGTTTTTAAAGACACAATTATAATTTTACCTTTAGTGGTCTCACTTGATTTAAATACTATTACTTCTTTTTTTATTTGTTTTTTTTAATTAAAAGTGATCCCACCTGATTTTAAATACTATTACTCTTTTCTTTAAAAAGGGTAATTTTGAAACTTTAACGGGAGAGTATCATTCATGCTAAATTCTTAATAAAACTAATATTTACTTAAACATATATTATCTTTATAAAATATGATATAGAATTTTTCAAAGATTTTACTTGTATCTCAAGCATATGTACAACGCAAGAAAGAGGTGGGAACATAGAACATTAAATATTGGGTTCGACCATTTCCATTTTGGAATATGGTTCCTTTTCGAAAACTGATGATAGATCCACTTAAAAAAGTACAAACTAACTAAGGAGGCAAATTGGACCAGTTTGATAGGGACATTTTTAATTAATTAGTCAAATGTTCTAAAGTATCATTTAATTTAGCATGTTTATGAGATTTTAAGCCTTAAGGTGTGCTCGGAAGGGAGGAGAATAGTTTTTAATTTTCTTTTTTTTTTTTTGAACAAAACAATACATACATACATATCGATAGATATATTGTTATGATTTCTTGCAAAGGACCGAGTCACAGGACGATTAACAGGAAAATCTAAATCAACTGTCTTGGACTTCCCTTGGCTTTTGTTAGAATTCCTAGAATGACCTATTTTGTATAACGATATTTGATATATATATATTCAGCTCGTTAAAAGGGAGGCCGAAACCTTAGAGTTTAGTGGGAGAGAACTTCGATCTCTTTATTCTAGTTGAAATTCCGCGTAAGTTTTATTCCCCAAATCTCTCCTTAAATTGGAGTCTTTATTATAGCAAATAAGAAGTCTAATCCTTATGAAACTAGGAAACACAAAACCCTATTCTAAACTAATAACGACAGCTAGCATGAATCCTACTTTAGAATAATAAATAAAGCTACTACTAATAAAATTAGTGTCTTAATTAACTGTCATTCCTGAGGACATATGTCTTGCCCACAAACGCATCCACAAAAGAGTCTACATCCTCCCACGTAGCTTCTTCCTCTGGCATACCTGACCATTGTATAAGAATCTTCTTTGTACCACGATTGACACGAGCTCTAGTGACTGCAGCAGGCAGTGGAACTATTCGGCCATCCTCCAGCGGTGGTAGCTCTGTAATCGGTGGTCGGTGTTCACCTTTGAATGCCTTTAAAAGGGAAACATGGAAAACATTATGAATTCGACTATCACTTGGCAAATCCAACGCATATGCAACCTATTCAATTCGACTTAAGATCGTAAATGGACTATAAAATTTGGGGGACAACTTATTGTAAATACTCAATTGAGTGGACCGTTGTCTGTAGGGATGTAAACGAAGCTAAACAAGTGTCCCTGGAGAAAATTCTACATCACGATGACCCTTATCATAATATTCCTTCATTCGTTGTTTGGCTGCATGTAATCGATATTAGATATAACCCAAAACTTTATCACAATCCAAGAATGCACTCTCAATAGATTCTACCCGACTTATCCCTGGTATGTATGAAAACAAACGGGGTGGGTCACGACCATAAACAACCCTGAAGGGTGTGGTATGCAATGCCGAATGAAAGATGTGTGGTAACAAAATTCTGCCCATAGAACCCAATCAACCCACTTTCGAGGATAATCACCAACAAAGCAACAGAGATACATCTCCATAGTACGGTTAATGACCTCCGTCTGGCCATCTATTTGTGGATGATAAGCCGAGGAGAATTGAAATTTAGCACCATTCAAGTGAAAAATTTCCTTCCAAAAAGTTCTAGTAAAACCATATCTCTATCACAAGTAATAGTTTCTGGTGTCCCATGTTAGCGAACAATTTGCTCAAAGAATACTTGACCCACCCATGCAGTCGTGTATGGATGAGCTAATGGTATGAAATAAGCATATTTTGAGAATCGATCCACTACTACAAATAAGAGCAACTTTCCCCAAGATTTGGGTAGGCCATCTATAAAATGTCGTCTACCCAGATCTGAGTCAGTAGCTAGAGAGGTTGTAGCAATCCTGCAGGACTTAAATATTCTGATTTATTACTTCGACACACCAGGCAGGCAGCAACATATGTGGCAATGTCAGTTTTCATAACTTTTCAGTAAAAATTTCCACGAATTCATTTGTGTATCCCTTCATGCACACTATCATGATAGACGGATAGTACAGTAGGTAGCAAAGGTGAATTTTGTAAAAGATAAATGCGACCTTTAAATAAAAGTAAACCATCCTGAACATTCCAGTCCGAACTCAACTTTCCTAGCTTGACCTTATTGCACAAATTCAATAGTTCTGTTGATCTCGTAAGCTCCTCATGGATGGCGTCTGTAATGTGCTACGAGGGTAGCTAATAGCATTCAAAGAAGGGTCCTCAAATGTAGTTCTAGATAAATAATCAACAACTTTATTGAGATAACCAACCCGGTAGACCACTGTGAAGTCATAACCCATGAGCTTGCTCAACCAGTGTTGTTGAGGAGGTGTGGTAAGTCGTTCTAACAAATATTTCAGGCTTTAATGATCTGTTCGTATAAGAAAGGGGTACCCCCATAAGTATGGCCGCTAATGTTGGACTACTTTTGCAAGGCCAATCAACTCCCTTTTATATGCAGCTAATTTTTGGTGACGAGCTGCCAACTGTCGGTTGAAAAATGCTATGGGCTGACCGCCCTGTTACAAAATAGATCCTACACCACCTCTCGAAGCATCACATTCTACAATGAAATTCATATTAAAGTCAGGCAACCTTAGTACTGGAGCAGAGAATATGCTTACTGAAGCTTATGGAATGCAGCTAGGGTCGAGTCGTTTTACTGGAAGGAGTTTTTCTTGAGTAGATTAGTCAAGGGTGTTGCCAATTGTCCATAATCACGAATAAATTTGTGGTAGTAACCTGCCAATCCCAAGAATCCACGAAGAGAGGTAATTGACCGAGGTTGAGGCCAGTCTAAAATTGCGTGTACTTTGCTCCTATCTACCTCCACACCTGTAGCTGAAATAATGCGCCCAAAATAAGCTACTTAAGTTGTACCAAAGCAACATTTAGATCGTTTCAAATATAGTTTATGTGAATGCAATAACAGAAACACCTTTCTCACGTGAAACAAATGTTCCTCCCAGCCATAACTATAAATTAAGATATCATCAAAGAGAACCAACACAAATTGTTGTAAGTATTCATGAAAGACCTCATTCATTAAAGCTTGAAAAGTGCATGGGGCATTAGTGAGCCCAAACGGCATGACAAGGAACTCAAAGTGCCTGTGATGAGTTCGAAAGGCTATATTTTCCATATCTGCAGGAGACATGAGCACTTGATAGTATCCAGACTTCAAATCCAGTTTAGTAAAGTACTTGGCCCCGTGTAACTCTTCAAGTAGCTCATCCACAATCGAAATTGGGAACTTGTCCTTTATTATTTTAGCATTCAATTCATGATAATCAATACAAAGGCACCAAGATCCATCTTGCTTGGATACCAATAACACAGGTGAATAAAAAGGGGACTTGCTTGGTCGTATAAATCCTTGTTGCAACATATGGTTACATTGCTACAGGTGTTATTCGGGGTAGCAAACGAATGCAATGATCACATTATCGCAATGGTGGTAAACTCGTAGATTCCTGGAATAAATTAGCGAACTCGGTCAAAAGGTATTCTAATTGTTGGTCATCTGTAGTTATTTTTACTAACATATGCAAAACCTTATCACAATACTGTTGCTGTCCCTGAAGCAAAATAGATTTGCCTTTCAGAGAAAAACTCATATTAAGTTCTACAAAATCCCAAAGTATAGGCCCCAAGGTTTGTAACACTTAACTTCAGAAATAGTATCAAATTCATCCAATGGAATAACATAAATCTATAATAAAACAATGGTCACCAATGAAAATTGTTACCTATATGCAAACACCCCTAGCAGGGAACCTTCTCTCCATTAGCAATGGAGATTTTGATATTGTAGAAGGAGAAAATATCAAGGAGTAATTGACTGACAGTAGTAGAACTTATAAAGTGATGGGTACTTCCAAAATCAATAAAACTAAGCACATGATGTTCGTTAATGATTGCAGGCAATTGCATAGTGTGTGCATGTCTTTGTCCTATAATAGCATGTAAAGAAATTTTTGGGCAATCCTCCAGAACATCTGGTATCATTCCATCAACTGAATCATCCGATTCCAGACAGAAAAGTCATTTGTACAAGTGAGTGGGTAAATATTATTTGTCATAATTATAGTATAATTCCTTAGCTTTTCTCTCCACCATCTCTGTTCGGGTTAATCGCTTGACAAAAAGAGTTTGGCTGCCTGTATGGGTACTAGTTGAGGTAGATAAACCAACTAACTAGTAGGAGACTTTGCTGAATTTACCGTTCTTCCAAGACTTGTACGGGACTGTTGCCATGCCACCTTGCGAATATTACTGGCTTTCTGTAATTGTTGTTTCTGTTCTAAAGCCCGGGCTAAACTCATAGCTGTTGATAAGTAAGGTGGCTTGAGAAGTTGCATGTCCATTCTAATTGAATCATCCAACCCTACCATAAATATTTCCACGTGCAAGTGTTCTGGAATAAAATCATTAGTCCTAGCCAACTTTTCTTGAAATTAACGTTGATAAGCTTCAATTGTACTAGTTTGCCTAAACATGACCAATTCGCGCACCGGGTTGCTACTTTCAAGATGTCTAAATCGCTGGAAGCAATGCTTTTAAAATTCTTCCCAAGTCATTGGGCCCTTCGCTCGTTTAAGCTGATAATACCATAATTGTGCTTCTCCCATCAAGTGAAACCCAGTCACTCTAACCCTTTCTGGTTCGATTATATGTTGATTTTCAAAAAATTATTCGCAATGATGTGCCCAAATTAATGGGTCATCGGTACCATCATAAGTGGGTAAGTCCATCCTTGCATACCGTGGTATTATTGAATGAGAATTATCATTTGTTTGATGATTCTGTTCACCCATGATTATTGGAATAGGAAGAGTATTGCCTTTAGTGGTATAATTTGTTGATTTCCCAGTCTTCGGGGCACTGCTCGACTCAGTTCCATGAGTTTCTGATTTTGTGGATCCATTTTCCATGCTTAAAAATTGTTCTTGAATGACTTGAATAATTATTTCACTGAGACATCATTCCATAGCTGCAATTTTGGAGTCCACTAGGGTTTCTGTAATCTCATGTTCTTCTTGGAATCCGGAATTGATCTCATCATCCATTGTGAAAGGCTCTGGTACCAAATTGTTATGATTTCTTGCAAAGGATCGAGTCATAGAACGATTAACAGAAAAATCCAAATCAATTGCCTTGGACTTCAATTTTCTTTTGTTAAAATTCCTAGAATGACCTATTTTTTATAAAGATATTTGATATATATAATCAGCTCGTTAAAAAGGGAGGCTGAAACCTTAGAGTTCAGTGGGAGAGAACTCTGATCTATTGATTCTGGTTGAAATTTTGCATAAGTTTTATTCCCCAAATCTCTCCTTAAATAGGACTTTTTATTACAACAAATAAGAAGCCTAATCCTTATGAAACTAGGAAACACAAAATCCTATTCTAGACTAATAACGACAACTAGCATGAATTCTATTTTAGAATAATAAATAAAGCTACTAATTATAAAACTAATCTCTTAATTAACTGTCATTCCTGCGGACATATGTCTTGCCACAAACGCATCCACAACATATATATATATAGACGGAACCTATCAATAGGCCCCTAAAATTTTAGCGATCTTTCACTTTGACACCTAAAGTAGACGATGTTCATTTTAAACACCTAAACCAGATATTAACTGTGTCATTTTGACACTTTTTTTTACAGCCAGCTGATTTTATAAAGTGTGTGTAATACACACATTGTTGACATGGCATACGATCAGTTAAAAAAGGACACGTGGCTTTTTTGTGTAAAATAATAATTTAAAATAAATTATAATTAAAAAATTAATTTAAAATAATTAACTTAAATTTTAGATAAAAAAGTTATAAATAAATAACCCCTCCCCCACGACCACCATCATCTTTTACAAGTATTCCTACCCCAAGCTTATCTTCTCCAACTACCCTACCCTTTGCTGCAGCAATCCCTCCCCACCCTCACCCCTCATCCCCTTCCCCCTAAATTAATGTTGCAACCCCTTCCCTCCTCCCACTTTTCATGACGGCATCGCTTTCTCTTTTGCTTTGTTCCATTAATGCAATAACAATTTTCTCCTTCTTCCATCATTCTTTCTCTCATGGCTTTCCATAATTCTTCAGTTTCTATTTTTGAAAATGAAAATCAACCAATTGATTAATAAGAATGAAATCAATTTCTTCAGCTTTTATTTTTTTCATAATTCATCTTTCTCCTCCTTCCACTATTCTTTCTCCCATGGCTTTCCTTAATTCTTCAACTTTCATTTTTGAAAATGAACATCAACCAGTTGAGTAACGAGAATGAAATTAATTCATTCATCTTTCTTTCATATCATCATTTTTATTTTGTGAAAAATCCTTCAACTTTCATTTTTAAGGATTCATTCACTGATAATGGGGGTGGGGGTTCAACAGGTAATTGGGGATTGAGAGATTCACTACTAAAAAAAATAGTTTTTTCAACCACAAAAAACCGACCACATGTGTCGGTTTTTATTTTTTAAAAAATAATAATTTTTTTTAAGAAAAAACCAAATGTGGTCGCTTTTATATTTTAAAATTCTAAAATAATCATTTCAATAATTTTTATATAAATTATTATTTATTTTTCTAAAAAAAAAATAATAGTGGTCGATTTTGAAATTAAAAAAAATTAAAAAGAAAATAATTTTAAAAAACTGACCACTTGTGGTCAATTTTATTTAAAAACTATATTTATTTAAAAACTGAACACTTGTGGTCGGTATTATTTTAAAATTAAATTTAAAATATTTTATAAAAGCGACCACAAGTAGTCGGTTTTTAATTAAAAAAAAAATAATTTCAAAAATCCACCACACCACTTGTAGTCGGTTTTATTAAAAAATATAATTAAAAATTAATTTTAAGAAATGACTACTTGTGGTCGGTTTTATTTTAAAAATTAAATTTAAAATATTTTGTAAAACCGACCACAAGTGTTCGGTTTTGAAATTAAAAAAATAAAAAAAAATAATTTTTAAAAATCGACCACTTGTGGTCGGTTTAGTTTATTTAAAAAAAAGCGACCACTTGTGGTCGTTTTTGGAATTAAAAAAATATATAAAAAAAAATATTTAGGAAGTGGTCGGTTTTTATTAAAAAATAAATATATATAAAATCTAATATATTATTTTTTGAAATTACACTGATCACACGTAGTCGATAATCAATATAATAATAATAAAAATCAATCAATTTTAGATTTTGTAAAAAAATTAAATTAAAAAATATATCAGACAAAATAAACAAATTACGTTAAACATAATCTTTATCTTTTACTTATGTTTCAATATATAAAATAAATATTTTCCTTTGTATATACGTTAAATGACGTTAAACATGCATAACCTTTGTATAATGAATATGTGTGTATATATATCATGCCGCCGAGATAATGATATTATGCTACTATTGCAATCATAATAATGTAATATATAACTAATAATTTATCAGAATATAATGAATGTGTTATATTATGAGGTAAGATACTTGTGGATGTGATGTATATAGTATGCATTCAAGAGAAGTAATAATATATTGAACGATCGATGAACGATGTAGTCAAAAACTAGTAGAATCTATCCAAACATATTGAATACCTTGATTTGAAACGGTAGAAGTAATAATATACTATACGTTGAAGTTATATTAATGTAAGCTAATCAAATTAATCGATAACTTATCAGAGTATGTATATGAAATACGTCGTATTATGTTATTGGATAATATACTCATGTACGTATGTGATGTATATAGTACATATTTAGAACTTGATATAGTCGATAGTGTGTATATGTGTATGTATGTATAGGTATATATATATAGTATATACATATTATATAGTGAAGGTTTATTAATGACATAAGATAAACTAACCGATAATTCATCTGAATATATGTGAAATACATTGTACATTATTATGGGGTAGTAAAATCATTTATGTGATGTATATAGTATGTATTTGAAAGCTGGTAGCCAATTAAATATATGTATATACTAGTATACGTACCCGCGGGATGCGCGGATAATATTATTTCTATTCGCTTCAGAATAAAATGCTTCAATTGAACTTATTAAATTATACTATCTTTAATAAAAATCAAATGTCATCTTATTTCTCAATGAAATAAGAAAATAAAATATATCTTTTTCTACCCTCTCCCTAACCCCCAATCAATTTGTTTAAAAACATAAATGGTTTTCTACCCCCCCCCCCCTCCCCCAAAGTTAACCAAATTTATACGAAAAATCAATCATATAATTGTAAATAAAATTATGTTTCATATTTTTCTTTATAATATTATTCACAATTTAAAGATAGTGGATTGTTAATAGTCTCTACACCCCCCCCCCCGGCTCGCGTCCCCCCCCTACACATTTAAATAGTCTCATGTAATTGTAAAAAAAAGTTTTTATATTTCTTTTTTTTTAATTTCCCAAGATATCTCCACAATCGGCAATCATGAGACTAATCCTTCGTTCCTACGGTCAGCGCACTAAGCGGTAGGGAACTGGCCACAGAGATTTTTTCATTCACCAGAGATGGGGATCAAACCCCCAACCTCTTGCTTAAGGGATGAGGTGCTAAACCACCACACCAACCCTTGTGGTTAAAGTTTTTATATTTCGTATCTTTTTAGTTATATTTTTGCAATTTAAAATTTTCAGATTGTCAAAAATATATAATTTAAATTTTTATTCTATTGCCCCTCCATCTCTTCCATGCAAAATTGTATAAAATAATAATATGGACATTATCTTATTTCTTCAGTATATTCTCAAAAATTGTTTAAATTTCCTCCCCTCTCTCACCCCCACCCCCAATCCTCCGAGTACTTTTTTTTTTTCATTTTATTAGTTTACTTTTCTATAATTTGACTTTAAATTAGATTATATTTTGTGTTACACGAATAAGCATTTGAGTTTTCTTCTATCTTATCTTGAAACATAAAAATTAGAATAGATAAATTTAGTTATGCATAACAAAATAAATGAAATATAGATTAGAAGAAGATTTCTCAATAATTTAATTTGCTAGAAGAGATTATAAGTTAAAATTTAAGTCAAACATTTTCACATCTGTCAAAATATAAATTTATCTCATATATTTGATTTTAAAATATCTTTTTTTTAATCAAATTCAAAAATAAAATTATTAACATGTCCTTATAACTAAAATTATTTCCATAATGCATGTAAAATTTTTGAATATGAATTTTAAAGGAAAAAGTAAAATCATGAATTTTATTTAAGATTTTTTTTTAATATATAATTTATGTACATTATTAATTAAACGCTAAGTTAGGAAGTTACATCATTAAATGTACTTTTTTATATTGTAATTTAACCATTAATGATCATGACTCACTCGCATATGCCGTAAAAATTATTTTATTTTAAAAAAAAAATATTTTCATATTTTATACTACACATAATCAATTAAAATAATAAACAAGTATAGGTAGATTTATAATTGAAATCAAGAAAAGAATAAATCAATTAAAATATCTAAATACCTGCAAATTTTATTTTGTAATCTTTCCAAAAGAGAGTAGATATGCAAATGTGATTGACAATGCTCCATAAAGTTGTCTTTCTTCAAAATTGCATTTTTGAAGTAAGTATCTAAATAACTGATTTTATAAAATTTTATTTAAATAAAAATAAAATTTTAGCCATCATTTCGAATTAAAATTAATAGAGTGATTACTTTTATCATTGATCTACCATGAAAATTATGATTTAAATTTTAATAAATTAGTCATTCTCCTGGGATTAAGAAAAAATAAGATAAAACTTATACATTTCATTAAATTTTAAAATAGTAAAATCTATAAATATTTTAAAATTTAAAATTCAAACTATTATTTTTTATCTTTAAATCTAATAAACCAATACAGAGAATACTATTCCTTTTCTCTTCTTAATGATCAAGTTAAGAAAAAAAAGTGAAAAGAATAAATTAAAGTTGATTTAAAAAAAAAAAACAGTTTATTGTGCCCAAATTTAAAGCGTGAATTTTTATGTGGACAAATACAACATTCTTTTCATTATTTAAATCATAATAAGCATATTTCTTCTAATATTTTGCATTTACTTTCTTATTTTCTTTTTTCATGCTAGGTTAATTCTCTCAGTTTCGTCAATTTGTCAAAAATATCTAAAAATATTATCTTTATTTCACTTGTACTCTTTTTTTTATCTTTTTTTTTCAACCTTTCGTTCATACTTTCACTCATCTTCAAGATAATTGAGTTAAAATATTGCACATTGTAAAAAATAAATATTTATTTATTTTAAAGTTTCTTCAATCATTTTATAATCTGCAATCTGCTTTGTCATGAACGCAAAACTTGTTCATAAAAACAAATTTTTAGAGTTGTTGATGCTAATTTTTCATTAAATTTCTCAATCACAACTTAAACTTAAATCCTAATTAAAGTTTACTTAAAATAGCAATTACTTAGTCTAACATCATGTATTAAAATTTTTAAAGAGGTATTTAATTACTTTTATAAAATCATAATAAAAAATATCACTTACCTGGATTCAGTTTTGAATTAAAAAAATAATTGTTAAATATCATCATCTGCATATAAACATAAAAATGTTAAATCAAATAAAATTTTCCTAAAAAATAAAGAATGCAATAAGTAAATTCATAAATAAAACTAATAATAAGTAATCAACAGCAAAGAGAGAGAAGGAAGTTTAGCCGTATATATCAGTATATGAATGAGTATATATAAAAAAGATTAAGGAGGTAGAATTCTATTTCAATTCAACTACTTATTTAAATTTAAATTCAAATGTAATTCCTCTTTAAGTTAAATATTCTTCCTTATCCTTATTTTTTTCAAATTTAACATGCTTATCTTAAATATATATTTCAATTAAGAGAAATATTTAAAACCAATAATATTAATCAATATCTTTTATAATAAATACTAACAAAATAAAAAAATTAATTCTCTTCCTTCTCCTTTAAAATATAATATTGTTATTTCTTATTATAAATACTTCTTCAATGTACAACAACTCCTAATGAGAAGTACTTTTTAATTATTTTCAATTCTTATCTTTTATTTAATTATTAATTTTTCCACCACTATTACTACATACTATAGAATCAAATTAATATGTTTTGTCCTTGAGTTGTTTTATAAATTATTCTCAAATTTTGTATTTTTTAATTTTTATTTTTATAGAATATATCCAAATATATAGACCACCTATTAATATTACTACTATTAATTTTATTATTATTATTATTATTATTATTATTATTATTATTATTATTATTATTATTAGAACTATTTAATTTTAGGTTCCTAGTTTAAAATAAATAAATTTCTTTCTCCTTCTAAAACCTTAATATTGTTGAATTTAAATATTTAATATTCTTTAATTCAAAAACTTTATTACAATACTCTCAAATTTTGTCCTAAAATCTGCCGCGTGGCTTTCTATTCTTCTGCCACATGGCTTCGTTTGGTGCTTTATCCTTTGCTTTATAATATATATAGATACATATATCTCCTGTAGTGACGTATGCAGTAATCGAAAGCTGGATAACTGAATCTATATATCAAAATATTTTGAATAATACGTTGATATCATACTATTAAGGAAATAAATATACTATTTTGTGTCAACGTAGACACACATATATTATTGAAGTTGTAATAACGTAAGACAAGTATTATAAGGTGTGTATGTATGTGTGTGTATATATATATAATATCATATTTAAAAGCTAATAAATCAAAAATTATATAATATCATATTTAAAAGCTAATAAATCAAAAATTTATCGTAATTTACAAAATTTAAATTTATATTAGAAAGTCCCATATTAAAGTTTAATAGCTTCCTAACGAAGGTGAGGTGTTACTCTTAATGCAAGCTTCTGTAGATATTATGCACATTATGTCAAGATTTTGGATTTGTTTATATATATATTTTTTAATCCTTTTAAGACAAATCCACATTGACAGAATAGTATCTTAATTGTTTTCTAATAGTTAAGACTTCGAATTTTACTCAAATTTTATTTATCAAATTTTAATTACAATATCATGGAAAAATAATGATTTACCTTATAATTATATACTAAAATTTAGAATTGTATATTTGTAATCACGCAGAATGTAATAGCTAAAGATGAAGTAAGAATCTTATTTTATTTGAGTACGGAAAGATCATAAGACTTCTTTCACAAGTGCAATTTTTTTATTTAATATTTTATTTTAAAAAATTTAAATACCTACAACTTTACTTTATATAGATATTTGTGTATATAGTAATTTCTCTAGATATATATTTCAAAATATATAGAAAAAATCATGATAAAATAAATATATGAAAAAATTTAAACGTCTATGTTTAATATTAGGAGAATTAAGGGGAAAAATAAGTGGAAAAGACAAAAAAACACTTATTTTTTTACGTATTTATCTATCTATCATTATAATATGATTGGAACTTGTCCTTCATTAAAAGATTTTGCATAGAGAAAATTATTTTTTTTAATAAATAAATACGATATTTAAAATCTACATATATAAGAAAAAGCTGAAATTATAGAAAGATATTTACATGCCTATTTTTTTTATAATAGGAGAATAATTAATTTTCCTTTTAAGTAAAAAATTCTTTTTGTCTAGAATTCATGGGCAAATAATAAAAGTTGAGTAATATATCAAATTTGTAAAGAAAATAAAAAATCAACAAAGTCACCTTAGAAAATATACCTTTAAATTTTAACATTCCTTTTATGTTTGGGAGTCCTTTTTTTTTTTTTAATAATTATTCAACTCCTAACTATTCACCTTCAAATTGTCACTTTATGCATTCATAAATTAATTTAACATTATATTAAACAATAGGTTCACGATCAAATAATAAATATATTTTAGAATTCAATGATCCAAAAAAGTAAGAAAAATAATTTAACAATTAGTGTGACAATGTCGTTGAGTTATTAATAGAAAAAAGTAATTGATTTACGATTCCAAAATTAATATCATTATAGAATTTTCTTATTTTTGTAACTATTAAATAAAAGTGCAATTGTACTTTAATTTATTTTACTAATAGTTAGGACAAATCAATAAAAGTTTTGATAATCAAACATCTCCTTAAACTATTAGGTAATCCTAATATTTTTGAATTTCAAATTAGACAAACTTAAATTTTCTAAAAATTTTAGTATGTTATTAATATTTACCGTCGTGATAATATCTAAATTATTTTGTCATTCTATTTCATTATGAATTCTTTTTTAAATATAAGATCATGCTACTGCTAGCTTCAATTGTGGAGATATAAACTATGATCTGGTATATCGGTATTATTTTTACTATAAGTTTTAATGGCTATTTCTTTTTATTTGTACAAGCTATATTATTTAAACAGATATAAAATTTATTTTAAGGATAATACCCACGAAAATACCTGAAGTTTGATTGGATTACCAGTTGAGCATACTGAACTTTGCGGAGGTCCTATTACCCCCCAGACTTTTTTTTCGTATTTTAATGGCATATATCTGCCACTTGGCACACTGCGTGTGATTCACGCACATTGAGCACGTGAACAGTATTAAAAATGTTTTAAACTCTTTTTTTTAGCCAAACAGCCCCTTAATTTTATAATTATTTAAAATTTTATTATTTTTATTTATTTTTTCATTCTTCTCTCTTCTCTTCTATCTTCTTCTTTATTCTTTCCAATAATGGAGTACACAATTTTCATAAACTGAAAGTAGATGAGGCAATATGTGTCACATTCGAATGTGATTCCCATCCCATAATCTTATCCTAATGAAAACGTATAACTCACCATTCCTTCTTCCTTCCTTGGTCCACCCCCAGATTTCATCCTTCTAGTTGGTGGTTTCTATTCCACATTTGTCTTTCAACTCCGTTAAAAATATTTGCCAATTTAAACTCTCTGCAACACAAATTCTCTCTTATTTCTTCCTCGCAACTTTAAAAATTAGTAATGAATAATGGCCGTTGCTCCCTTCTTTCTTGAATCAAACCTCAAATGGAATTCTTTATTGTACACTCCAAACCCAACTCAATATACCCATTTACTCCACCACCAAAAGCTTAACCTCTCAGAACTCTCCAAACCCACCAAGCTAACCGTCAAATGCTTCACCAACAATCGTAAAAATGTAAACTTTAATGACAAAAACGGGTCACAAATGAAGGAAAAAGAAAACCCATTTGATATAATTGTCAATTTGGAATTTGTAATTGACTCAATGAAATAATTTAGAATTTGATTTGTAAAATGAATTTGAGTTGTGAAATCTTTAATATGGTTATAATGGTGAAAAAATGTCAAAAGTGATAAAATGGAGAAGACAAAGCGCGTGTACTACACTTCCGGCATCAAAAACTGGTTATAACTTTGCGGGGGGCAATTAATTCCACTTTAAAAAAGTTCAAGGGGAATTAATTCCACTTAAAAAAGTATAGGTGGGTAATAAGACCCCCGCAAAGTTCAGTATGCTCAATTGGTAATCCAGTCAAACTTCAGGTATTTTTGTAAGTATTCTCCCTTTATTTTATGTTCAATTACTATTTTTTAATAATTTTATTTTTATATATATAATTTTATTGACTTACAAGAAATACACGTGCAAAGCACGTGTACTAAACTAGTATATATTAGAAGTGTGAAGACCATTAGAAAAATGAATTGAACTTTTTGTCCTTCATTAAAAATCTCTGTAATAGACAAAATCGTTATTTTTTATTTTTCTTATTATATTTTTTAATTAATAATAAAATAAGAATCCTAAAATATATGATAGAAGAAATTAGATCCTAACAGGTATTAGGAGCATTAATTTCTATAATTAAAAAACACTCCTAAAATATATAGAAGAAGAAATAGATAGAGACAAGGTTACGTTGGTATTTTTTATATTCGGTTAGGATACTTCTCCAATTTTATTTTTTCTCTTTAGGTAATTCGGCTATTTATTTTTTGTTATTAAAACGGGATTGTTTTTGTGTTTTATATTTTTGGCATTGTTAAGAAAATCAAGTGCTAAAAGTTAAAACGTTGTTTTTTGTTTGTCTATGGTAAAATAAGAATCCTAAAATATATGATAGAAGAAATTATATGGTAAGAGGTATTAGGAGAATTAATTTCTATAATTAAAAAACACTCCTAAAATATATAGAAGAAGAATTAGATAGAGACAAGGTTACGTTGGTATTTTTTATATTTGGTTAGGATACTTCTCCAATTTTATTTTTTCTTTTAGGTAATTCGGCTATTTATTTTTGGTTAATAAAACGGGGTTTTTTTTGTTTTTTATATTTTTGGAATTGTTAAGAAAATCAAGTGCTAAAAGTTAAAACGTTATTTTTGTTTGTCTATAGTTTTGCATTGTTAAAAATATGCATTAAAAAGGTAAAAATGTGTCCTTTTAATTTTTGGTGAAATAATTTTACGCTTAATTTAATTTTAAAATTTTTTTAGGTTTAGTTGTATAATTTAGGTAAAGAATTATAATATTTAATACTTCTAAATCAGTTAGAATTTTACCTTATATAAAAAAAAAATTCTATAATTCTATTTAAATAATAGTTTGATCAAACTTTACTAGAAACATAGGGTTGTTTCTTCTTCGTTACATCTATTTTGTGTTTTGTTTGTGTAGTAGTTTATCATGTTTAACTAATTGTATATTTTTCTTTTTGTGAACAGGAAGTACGACTAAAGCTCCTCTTTTGTGACGACATCGTTAATGTTTTGTATCTATTCATGTTCAATATCTATTTGTCTAATATGTGTAAGAAAGAACGAAAAATCAACTCCTTTAATATGAAAAAGTGAGAATTGTTATTATCATCATTCTTGATTCCAGAGGAAAATGGATCCTTAATACAGGAAATGAAACCAACGGAAAACACATCCATTGGATCACAATTTAGTGACTTTCAAGTATTCAAAATTTATAATATTTGTATTTTTTGATAATTTATTCCTTTGAAGGATTTGCTTGAACCCTTTTTATTATATGATAAACTATCTGTACATGTAATTCTTATTTGATCCAGCGATATAGGATGTCACATTGATAGATTTTTTGCAGTAGTTGGACATATACATATTCTTCACGAAAAATCAATTACTGGTAAAGCTGCATAAAAATGCTTAAGTTGCTTCGAGACTTGTGAGATCAAGAAAGAAGATAGTGATATCCTACATCTTTGTTTATGTTGACGTACTAACTACTAATATAACATGTTACTTTAGAGGTATTGAACGATTTTTTTTACTGCATTTTGCTTATATATAATAAGTAATTTCTGTGTCGATTGACTTTTATTGATTTGACATATAAAAAAAATTATCTCAAAAAATTCTCGATTTGTCAAATTATGTGCATGATAGGGTAATTGGTTGGTAACAATAAGTCCTGCGATATATGGTAAGAGAAAAATAGAAAAATCATCTCACAAGTGTTTGGTCATCGTCGAAAACTTTTAAAAACTAAAATATGTTGCTCTTGAGGCGCCCAAAAAACATGTGAAAGATGCAGGTCCAAAGATTATCAGTAAAGGGTTCATCATAGATGAACGAGTCAATTATAATTTCAACTTACAATTAGACTCTTGTAATTCCTACTCCACAGACATTTTCTTATTTCACAATCTTAGTTTCTTCCTCCTTATTTGTGCTTAATAGAAAGAAAGAAGTGAAAGATACTTACTCAACAACAAGTTTAAGATGTCGTAGATTCTATATAAATTGCACGTGTTGTTTCGAAATCTTTAGCTTTGTTCGAAAAAATATCAATTTTATTATTGTATGTAATTAATTATTCTAAAAGACATTATGTTACTGGTGTATGATACTAAATACATTAGTATAAGATTCCCAAGAGAAAATTTGAATGTTCAATCGCTTGCTTTTTGTCAAACTATATTATGTGCGCAAATAGCTGAGTACAATATTTATTTTGAAGTCAACTGCTATTTTTTATGATTTGTATACTTTTATTGATTGGTGTGAGGCACACATGCAATGCACGTACACTATGTTAGTATATGTATATGTATGTATGTATGTATATATATATATATATATATATATATATATATATATATATATTACTATTATATAGAAGAGAGAATAATACATTAAACTTTGGTAGTCCTCACAAGGCTACTTTAATAATTTCAATTAATTTGTTAATCCACTAAAATTATGGCATGTAATTTATAAAGATAAAACTACTTTATTTCTTTGCTTGCCAAATGGGACTTTGTACGTGGTGTGTCATGAAGTGAGAAATCCTTGTTGAGTTTTTTCTTAAATTTTCATTGTTCAACTAATTTTTATTTTTTTTTTGAAAAAATAGAAAATACAGAGGAAATTACAAAGTGGAGAATCAAATTTTCACCAATAAGGTGAGAGCTTAAGTTGATAATTAACTAAATGATTTAGATTTTCCCGTTGTTTAACTAATTGGTAAATCTTTTAACTAATTGTATAAGGTTATATTTATTTATGATGAATTGAGAATTAATATTTATTTAGGTTTTCCTAATTACTTTTTATGAATTGAATAGAATTTTTTTTGTATGGACAATTTTATGTTACTTTTGAAATTATCAATAACATATTTCAAATATTGAAAGTTAAAATTATTTATAAAGTTAAAAATAAAGGCAGTGGTATCAATTAAGATCAGATAATTTTTATAATATCTTTTTTTGATTAATTGAGAATTAATAATCCTAAGCATAAACTAAATATAAAGAATTAATACATTCTCGTGGATCATTTTGGTGAATTTAATTTTTTTCCTTAATTTAATGTAACACTAAGCTTAAATTACCATATCAACTAGCTTAAATTATTGACACGTAAAATTATGAATAAAATTAAAACTTAATATATATGTGAAGAAATTTATTTCTATTTATAGCTATAGAATATATGTTCATAAACTCATAAAAATTTATGATCTTTGAGAGTTGTAATTATTTTATATATTTAATCATATTATTATATAAAATATTTATACATATTTTATATATGTATGTATGTATGTATGTATGGATGGATGGATGGATGGGTGTATCTATATGTGGATGGATATCAAATATATTTTTGAAGAGAAAAGACATCAAATCCCTCCTCAACTTGTCGCCAAAACTTACTTTAGATTCTAAACTAATCGGACAATTATTTACCCCCTTAACAACTTTCAAGTGAATTAATTTCAACTTCAAAATCAAAATTTCACTCTCACAACGGAGAGTGCACTACACATGCGCCATGTCATTGCAAAATCAGTGCCATATTATTGCCACGTAAGAAATTATAATTTAAAAAAATATATAATTCCACACGCATATTATTTTTATATATTTAAATATATATATATATATATATATGTACTATTCTTAATATATATTTTTAAATATATATATATAATAGACCCCCACCCTACCTCGTTCCTCCTCCTCCTCCTTCTTCTTCAACAGCCCCCACCCCCACCCCCGGTTCCTCCTCCCCTTCTTCTTCAACAGTACCCCCCTCCCCCGCACCCTTTTTTCTCTTTGTCAGACCATCCCCAACCCACCCCATCCAACCCACGTTCTCCCCTTCCAATTTGCTGCGAATCTCCACTCTAATGTTGGAGTTTTTATCCATTTTGTTGTATGATTTCTTCGATTTCTTCAATTTTCTCACCTTTGATTTTATCAATTCTATCAAATTCTCCAATTGAATCGCCATTTGAGGAGGAGGAACAATAATAGAGGAGAAAAGCATGCGGTAAGACATCCATTGTTCTGCATCTCGTCTTCTCAGTCTCATCCCTTCTATTCTTATTGTGACAGACTGCAAATATTCCTATAGCCAGAAACTAATGCAATATTAGTTGACTTCAATTCTCCAATGTAAAAAAGTTTCAGCTGTTCTCTTGTTTGGCTAATGAAAACTCACAACTTCATCTTGAAAATAGAAGGGGTTGAAGCTTGACATTGTCAAATCAATGATTTAAACTTTCTTAATAGCTCTAAACTTATAGGAAATGATTAACATTACAAGATTCATATGTAAAACATAATTGTATTGTTCAAGACTCTTAAAGATATGAATAGTTGCTCCATCAATGCATACCTGCATGTTGCCAATATGCAAGGAAAACTGAATCAGCCCAAGAAATATCCCAAAATCAAAATCATTCTCTTTTACGTCTTCCAGTTTCAGGGAAAAGATATAAGGTGGTGGAGGTGAGGAAGAAGAAGAAATGGGAGTGGTGGGGTGTGAGAAAGAAGAGAAAAAATAATGGTTAAAAATATTAAAGTGGGATCCACTAAAACTTTTTTATACTTTTTTTTTACTAAAACGCGCTTTTGTTTTTGCCATGTCAGCCGTTAGGGGAGCAAATTAATTCACTTGAAAGTTGTTAAGGAGGTAAATAATTGCCTAATTAGTTTAGGGTCTAAAGAAAGTTTTGGTGACAAGTTGAGGGGGGATTTGATAACCAAATTTATCTAAAATAACCAAATTTAATTCTCTTTATATGTATGTATGTGTATATATATATGTGTGTGTATGTATATATGTATGTGTGAATGGATATCAAATATATTTCTGAATAATTTTAATACTTTAAATTTATCAAAAATAACCAAATATAATTCTTTTTATTAGTTTTAGCGGAAACAACAAAAGAATTTTTTCATAAGAAAATTTGGAGGCGTGTATAATATGTGTATAATATATATATATATATATATATATACACACACACATCCATCCATACATACATATAGATGTATGTGTGTATATATGTAAGTATGGATATAGATACACTTATGTTTGATGCAAATTTTGATATTTTTTTTATGTCTGATTTTTATTGTGATTTTTGAACGTTGCCAGACCTTGTTTTCATGTTAAATCCACTCAACATAAGAATTTTAAGACCACCTAGCCCCCTCCCCCTCTCCCCACACTCACAAAAAAAAAAAGGAAATTCTTGATGAAAATTCTATTGAGAAGAAGAGAGGCTTTAAAGACAAAAGAGCAAATTTGAGTGGTCAAATGTTGGAATCTATTTTGAAAGAGGAAAAAGCAAGAGTGTCATCAGATTTGGTAGGCAGCTGGAGCCCATGGAAATAAATCGCCGAATATTGGTTGAACTACGTAGATGTTTGGACATGGACTTGGTATTATGATTTTGAATAAGTGTTTGAATATGTGATTTGAAATAATAATTTAAAATTTGAAATTCTCTAAAATGTGAGATTTGAGATTTCAAATTATTATATCAATTTTCTTTAAATGTCAAGCTTGATTTTTATAAGTTTGTGTCTTATAAAAAAGTTCCTTCATTTAAATTAAAAAAAAAAAGAATTTGGGCTCAGCATGAAAAAATTATTTTATATCATATGAAAGGATATAATATTAAAAAAGTCACCAGTTACTATTATTGTTGACTAGTGGATATTTATGGTGACAAAGATACTTTATACAAAAGGGTGTCAAATAACATTGCCAAAAAATTGTACTGTTTAGCTAGGTTAAAATTTTAATTATATATATATATATATATATATATATATATGTGTGTGTCTTTGTGTGCGCATGCATCTAATTTTGTTATGTTGTGACACTACATGATAAAAAATTATGGCTACGCCATTAGATTTTTATAAAATCATGTTTAAAACTTTGAAATAATCAATGTGTATTCGTACAATGAATATAGAAATATGTAATTTATCAATGCGGCACCTTAATATATTTTGATTTTTTTATTTATGAACAATAATTTGCGCATTTGGTAAGATTGCGAAAGAATTGAGAAAATTTTGATAGTTTTCTCAACTTATGGTATTTTCAGGTTTTTGATAAAAAAGTACTAACTTAAGAAATTCAAATTGTATGTCCAAACAAAACCTCAACTTTAAATCAATATGAATTCAAATCATGTTCAAACGGGGCCTAAGTAAGCGTTTGGCCATAGATTCAAAATATTTTAATCGAATCTTGAAATAATTATAAATACTTTATTACTATAAAAAAGGATAAATTATGAAGGTTAAAACTGCAATTTGTGAAATTGCTGTCAGAAAATAGTAGAAATTGCAATTTCAACCTTTCACATTTAACTTTTCTTTTTTGTAGTGTATGGTCAAACAATCCTGAAAGTAACTATTTCTTTCAAATATCTTCTTCACTGTAATTTAAACAGAGAATGTTATCATCTGCTTATTATCTGAGCTTATTTTTCTTGCATTGTCTCTTTCCCATATTCAATGTACAATTTAAATAAGTTTACAACTAGCCAACATATATTAATTCATTTCGTCCTTGCAGTATATCCCTTTTTAGCTTTCTACCTCAATGACTTCCTACTTTACTTGGTAGCCAGGTTTTTGCCCCTCTTTCGTTTGTATTTTGCATTGAATGAAATGTTTAGGACATAGATTAAGCCAGACCCATAACACCAAGGTGCTAACCTTTCATGTGTCATAGTTTGATCGGGTACGGAGTTTAAAAAATAACTAAAGATTTGATGCTTTTTACCAAATTGTCCTTTATTAAAATAATGTACTATTATTATTTTTAATTAAGTGGACCTTATAAATGAGATCAATAAGGGTAAAATTGTGTATTTAAATAGTTACGAAATAAGAAAAGATGATATTCTTTTTGAGATGGACAAAAAAGAAAATGATAACATATAAAATGGGACGGAGAAAGTAATAAGAATTAAAATCACGATGGTTCAATCAAAATATTGATTATCAGCCGTTACAGTGATATGAATGAGATATTTTAATTTTGATATAGAATTTAAATTTTGAGAATGAAAATTCCTCGGTGCTTAGGAATCGGTTTTTCATTTAATGAATTTTATGTGATGCGATGAATTAAGCTTGACTGTAAATTTTTATACTAGTACGTGCGTTACACGTGTAGCAAGCGTTTTTTTAAGAATAAACGTATATAGAAAATATATTAATTGTGCGTATGTTATTTTATTAAATATAAAAAAATTAAGAAAACAATGCTAAATTTTTAAGATAAAAAAGTGTAGTTAATTAAAGTGAAATTTAGTCATTATAGTTACTTATTTCCTAGTTCTAAAATGACTTTATTTTTACGAAAAGTTATTTTTATTCTTAGAATTTCATATATTTATACTTTATATAAAATGTAATTATAATAAGATGATTTATAGTAACAGACAATATATAATTTAATTTAGAACATAAATTTGTAACATTTAATTTTAAAATTTAATGCATATTTAAAATACTTTATATAAATTGGCAAATAGTGAGTAAAAGTTATACCAAACTTTAAAATTTTATCTCTATCTCTATTATATTAAAAGTGTGAAGGCCTTATAAATCACGTTTGAACTTTTTGTCCTTCATTAAAAGTCTCCCTTAAACAAAATTGTATTTTCGCATATTCAGTACTAACAACAATATACCCAGTGTATTCTCACATAGTAGAGACTGAAGATTTGTTAAACCTAACCTTTAACAATTATTTTTTTTTGTAAAAGTATATTGAAGAGTAAATTGATGAAGCATGGCCCAAAGAAAAAATGCCCAATAATTTAAAAAATAAAGAATAATTAATGAATTAGAAAAGTAAACAAATATTATTAAACTTGTCTGAATTTCAGAAGCTTCCTTTTCTTCAAACGAAACTCTCTTTTCTCAAATATTTTCTTTTTATGATGATACTACTGTACATATTATTATGTCGAAATAATAATGAATAAGCTGAAATCACCAAGTTCAAAATTGAACTTTGATAGACCAAATCTTGAAGAGTATCTTCCTACTGCATTTCAAGCTTCTCCTGTGATTCCCTCCTCTTTTCCTTTTTCCTTCATTTTTTATGCTTTAACACGTTTGAAGATTTGATTTTTTAACCCTTTTTTTTTTTTGCATTTTCTATATTTAGATTTTCTTAAAATCACTGTTGCTTTATATGTTTCAAGTCTTGATTTTTTTTTACTCCTTTTACATAAAGTGAATCAAATTTATTACCTTAACCTTTTGAAGAAGGAAAAATTTATGAGTCAAGAGAATGTTTCTAAGTAGTGAGTCATGCTACAGGTAAGTAGATCAAGAATTTTGAGGTTGATGAAGTATCTGCAATATATTTTCATTTCGTATCTTCAATTTTTTCATGTTAAATGGTTGTATGGTACGTTTTGTGTTGCTCTATGGCGTGGAACTGAGGTTGCTGTTAAGAAACTTGGTGAAGAATTATTCACCGACGACGATAAAGTTTGGGTTGGTCATAGGTTATCAATAGTGTTTGAAATAGAACATTACTCATTTGACAGTTTATTTCCATTAGTAAGCACTCTTTTCTTTGTTTTCTTACTGGTTTTTCAGCAAGGCATTTAGGGATGATCTTGCCTTACTACAGAAAATACACTACCCAAATGTAGTCTAATTTCTTGCTGCTGTGACACAAAGTAGCCCTATGATGATCATTACAGAGTATCTTCATGAGGTGCTTTGAATTAAACGAACTACTCCTATTTCCTGGAGTTATTTCCGAAATGTTGCTATGATATCAAAAAATCAAGAAGTTTTTGTGATTAAAGTACTTTGAGATTCTCACAAAATCAAAATCACGAATAATGCACCGTGCATCCAAATCAATATAATTTATGGTTAATCATCAATAAATTACTAAATAAAAGGGTGTTAACAAATTACCTATATTTATTACCTCGTCAAAGCTATTGAAGTCATAGAGAAAACCTTTGGAGTAACCGACAATCCAAAGTATCCTGTTGATTCTGTTCTTAATGTAGGGAGATTTTTGTGCATTCCTGAAACAGAAAGGTGCAGTAAAGTCAATAACGGCTTTGAAGCTTGCACTGGACATTGCAAGGTTAGTTTACCGGCTGATCTTCTAAATTTTCACAGGAGAATTTTATTAAGTATTACATACTTTTCACCAGGTGCTTGAATTTGCCTAAGAATTCGTAGGTAAATGATCATTATTTTTTGTTAATACGAACTATGACATGGTGCATAACTTTTTATAGAATGTCTATAAACATTTGATTTTGTCAAAGTGTTAGAAATCAGTTAAACTGTTCATTGCCGTAGTAATACTAAAGTTCTAGATCAGCCAACAATATAATATAACTATGTAAAAATTATATCGTATGTACTGTCCAGTTGATCTTATCTAGATCAGCCAACAATATAATATAAACCTTCATTATACGTGTTTCTCTACTTTTTAGATAGTGTACATGCCTGTGAATGCACTATTGCACTCAACCAGTAATATGCATTACTTCTTTTATATGGCCTGCTTACTGCCTAAACTTGTTGATCAACCGTCTTTCTGGAAGCTTTTCACAACTGTTCTTGTACTTGTTACTGCTTATATTTGCCATCAAAATAGTAAGTTTCAGCTGTGTTTATAGACGGCCCTTCCCCCACGACCTGCTTGGCTGCTTTCCATAATATGAATACGGTTAGAAAATGAGAGGACTGAGATTCGTTTTGCATGAGACAAACAAAATTCGGGATGATGCTGTCAGCAGTTAAGAAGGTGATGAAGGAAGGTACTTTTAGGTCCGACCTCTCTCTTCCACTTTCCACCCCCTAAGCTTTACTAAAAGGAGGGTCATCAACACCGTCAGAACCTCGCATTTGCGGCTAAGTGTCCCTCCGTGGTAAGGAATTGATTTTCTTTCTTTCCCTGCAGTACTATAGTGCGCATAGTATTTTGTCAATTAGTGTCTAGGTTTTCCTTGTTATACATTTTTCCTAAGGTTCTAATCTACATTTTAGTGAACAGCTCTTAGAGAACTTCAAGTCATAGATGTCCATTCAGGTTCGTAGAGAACATGTAGGTATTCCTCTGTCTATGCCCCTTTTCAACTTTTTTTTGGTAAAAGAGCTTATCGATGTGAAATGTGATCTTTATGTATTCAGTTTTACTTTGCTGTCTTTAACCACACACAGAGACAAACAAAATACAAGAGAAGCAAATTTAGCTCGTTTGAAGGTCAATGAAAAAATCAAAGTGAAATTCCTACTATATATTACTTGAACATTTAAACCTGGTTAATTCAGGAAATATTAGGCATTTGAATTTGAATAGTTATTGTCAAATATTTGTTTTCTATCTCTTATTTCTAGGTTTATATAAGAAGTGTTTTAGCATATGCTATGGAATGTTCGTCATCAATAAATTGAGGGTGATTAGAGGAAATCAAATGAATCACAACATGCAAATAATATTTCAAATATGTTTCAAGAATGACCTGCTTGTAACCCGAATCCCATGCCAACATAAGGCCACGATAGATGGCTATTTTCTTTCTTTTCTACAGACACAGTTAATGAGAAAGCAAACAAGACTTGATCAGATTATAGTTAGTCGAATGGTAACATTTTAACAGCTGTTTTTTTAGTGAGACATCAATGTTTGTTTTCTTATATAGGGTCATTTAACTAATTTCGAAAATAGTAGTTTTATCGCAAAAAGGTAGAGGTGATGTCTATGTACATTCTACTCTCCTCAAAATGCATGTGAATGTTGGATTAAAGCCTAACTGGGACATGTGAATCTTCTCTGTTTGTGTCATTTTTCCCACTTGTCTTGCCCATGAACTGATATCTTTTTGTAGTAAATTCATACCAATTTAAAATATAACCAGTGAATCTTCAATGTTTATGATCTTTTTTCACTTTTACTTGTTTCATACAATTTCAAATGGCTTTCTTCAGAAAGTCGTATCCTTTAATTGTGGTAATTATGACATTATTAGCCATCAAACTCAGATAAAACATATTTTGTAGTTTCAGATGTGCCCCAGAATATTTGTGTAAAGTGTACGTACTCTGTTTGATTTTAACATAATGCCATTTTCTTAGCAAGTTCCTGCATGACTCTTTTTAATGCTTTATTTACAAAAAAATAAAATAAAAATTAAAGTAACATTTAAATAATCTCACACCCTAAATTACCCACTCTCACTGGTCTATATAAATATCCCCCACTACTCCCAACAATTTCATCTCATATTCTCATTCCACAGCTCATATAATAATCTGGATAAGCTTCTAGTGAAAAAAAATCAATGGCTTCTCATATCATTTTAAAAATCTTTCTAGAACTTTTATATACTTAAGTGCACCAGGATATTTGTATTTGTGCTGCTGATCTAACCTAAAGTATGTTAATATTTGACTACAATATTGGATAAGTTTATTTATTATCCTAATAAGTCATGATTCTTTCTAATGCAACATACATTTTCTGCACTAATTATAAGCTTGTTCTCTTAATCTTTGTCACATAAAAATAATACTAAAATGGCAACATAGTTTAGTTTGTTTAAATAACTGAAAATGACATGGAGTGATTTTATAATATAGATGTTCTTGATAAGTAGAATAGTACAAGAAGAACATTAGTTATAAATAAGTGCAGTGGTTGATGAATTAAGTTCCTCTTCATCGACCAATGTGAATGTTTTTCGAGTACCACTTGTTTCTCGGTAAATTTTTTTTGTTGTTTGGCACTCTATGATCAAGATTTTTATTATGGAGGTACGATCGTGGAGTTCACTGTGCTAAGAGGCACAACTTCGATAATTTGAGTCTGTTAAGTCGATATCGATAATTGCAGCCAGTGATTTGATGATTAAGTCCATGGTTGATTTGGTAATTGAGTCCAGTGAAATAATATCAATGAATTGCTGAGAGAGATTGTAGACAAACTGAAAAAACTGTTTGTTGGCGATGCAATGCAGAAAACACGACAACGAGACAGTAGCGAGAAACTAATATGTTGGATGTTACGAAGACAATATTAAAATAGACTGGTATTTATAGAAGTAGATTTTTTTGTTGGGCTGAATATGAACGTATTTGTTACAATTTAGTTAGAATAGAATTTTGATTTTTGTTTTTCCTAATTTAGTTAGAATATGATACCTCCACATAAATTACTCTTCAAAGGATTCTGTGTCTAATGCTCATACACGTATATATTTTATTTTTTTATTTTTCTTTGCATAGAATTTTTGTTTTTCTTTATTCAAATTTAGTTAGCATAGAAAATTGATTGTGCATTAGTAGTGATGGTCAAAATTTATATTGGTTTATTGAATTTGTAATTTAAATAGAATATGCGAAAAGACAATTTTGTCTAAAGGGAGACTTTTAATGAAGGACAAAAAATTCAAACGTGATTTATAAAGCCCTTCAAACTTTTAATATAATAGAGATAATGATACCAAATAATTTAATTTAAAACACTACTAACTAAAACAATAATGCAACCCACTAGACTATAGTTAGTGGAAAAGGTTGAGCATTGTTAAAAAAAAAAAATAGTTTGTGATTTTCCTTCTACTTAGTTAAACTTGAGTGAATTTCTTTTAACATTCAAAAAAAATTACTGCTATTTATTATATATATAATTTAGAAAAAAAATATTTTTTTAAGAATATTTTGACAAAATCTTTTGTAAGTTAATTTGAGTTATATACTAACTCAATTTTTAAATTAGTTGAATTGAACAGATTAAATTAAGCTAACAAATAAGTGAATTGGTGATTCATGATCCGCCTAAACTTACACTAATTGAACAGATCAATATTAATTATATGGGTTAATTTTATCACTAGCTACAATCATAAATAGGGGTATGCTGATCTATTTACATCATAACAAAAGTAAATTTCTCAAATTGTCATTCAGTTTTGTCAAATATTTCACTAAAGTCACTTATAATTTTTTGGGATAGTATTATCATTTAAGATCTATCAATTGTTCCAAACAAACTAAAAGTCATAAAAATATTAAAAACTTAACAGAGGAGTCCCCCACCCCACCTCACCCTTTTTTTTTATAAGAATTTATATTCAACTCAAACCCATAATCCATTTGACCGATGACCTAATACCCACTAAGGATTTTCATTGGCCGAGGATTTTCAATTCCGAGTAAGAAGGACAAATTAATTGAGGGTGATCAAAAAGTTTTAAAACTAAAAAAGAGTGACACAAGTCTTAAATATTGAGTAGAGGTGATAATTTTAAGATTAATATTAATGACATTAATTTTAAAACCTTTGAGTTTTATTATTTACACAAAGATTCCTACACCATATTTACACAAGGATCTCTACACCATCACCACCATTCCTCCTCCTCCACATCCTTTTTGCTGCTACCGCCGCCACTACCTCCTCTTCCTCCACTATCACTATCACTACCATTGCCACCTCTTCCAGAGTCACCATTATTTCCTTCCTCTACATAACTATCGCCTATTTTTCTTCTTTCTCCTCCACCACTGTCGCTATCAACATCGCAACAAATGTCATCTTCTCATTTGGCGTCACCACCAGCACCACCACCTCCCCTTTTACCATAAATATCACTTTTTCATGGGCTCCTCCTCCAACCACATCATTTTCAGAAATTAAGTAAGTATCGAAGTTGTTGTAGCAACTATTGAAGTTGTTGTAGCAACTTCGACAATTGCTGTAACACAACAACTAATAGTAGTTGTTGCAGCAATTACCGTAACTGTTGTAGCAACTATGGTAGTTACTAAAGCAACTCTCGTAGTTGCTGAATTATTTCTTGATTCATTTTTAAAAGAAATAAAAAAATTTCTTTTCAAACTTCTCAATTTTTTTTTTAAAAAATAGTCCATGAAGATTAAAAAAGGAAGAAGAACAAAATGATAAAAAAGGAAGAAGAACGAAATGATAAAAAAGGAAGAAGAACGAAATGAAAAGAGAAAGAAAAAAAGAAGAGAAGATGGAAGAAGAGGAAAATCTAAAGAGAGAAAAAAATAAGAAGAAGATGGGGAGAAAGAAATTTGGAGAGAGAAAGAAGAAAAAATGAAGAAAGAATGAAAGATGAGAAAAGGGAGAAAATTCTAAAATTTGAAATTAGGAGTTGGAGTACTTTTGAAAAGTCTAAAGAGTTTAAAAAATTATAATTTACACCCCAATTTACTTTAATCACTAATTAAAAAGAATTTGACTTGAGTTGGTCAAAGTTGTCACCAATTTTAATTTTAAAACTTATTTGTCACTCCACACTTAATTTTCTCAAGTAAGATTATAAAATCGAAAATCTTTGAATTTTGATTTGGAAAGGAAAGAAGTAGTTTAAAAAATATTTACAGGATATTTACTCAAAATCATGTCTATTTTTGTTTTGATTAGTGACTTTGGTTTATTTTGATTTATTTTTTCTGTTGTTATATTAGATGACTCATGAATGTGGGACTTTGGATTAAAAGGGACAACCAAGTTTCCCAATTAAGTGAGGGTCCTTCAAATTTTAAAAATTAGGTGAAAGGGACAATTTTTTTTTCCAGTTTTTTTTTTTAGAAATATTTTCGTTCCATCAACTTTGTAAAGTTGTAGAACAGCTTTGATAGTTGTTCGACAACTGTGCGAAGTTGTTCGACAACTATGCAAAGTTGTTGAGACAACTAATGCAGTTGTCGAACAACTATCTCAGTTATTCAAGGGACTTTATTTTCTTAGTTTGGGGACATTGTGGGACCCATTTGCTTCCTTTTTTTTAACTAAAGACTAGGGAGAGTTTATGGACTCATTTTTCTCCGTGGAATGTTATATGTTGGCTAGAGGGCTAGCTTTTTTCATGTATAGTATCTTGTTATTTTTTCATATATAGTATCTTGTTCATTTTCTTTAATTTGTGTATGCTTGTCAACAACATTGGTATTTACACTACTTGCTTACTAATAATTACAGTGAGAAGAAGGATTAGAGGTGTAAAGGTGAAATTGCATACTATATGAGGGCGATATCCCATTGACAAAATTAAAAATTTCGGTAAGAGTGTTCAACAATTAATATATATGTATGGAAAGTGACCTGTGACTTATATATTTAGTACACTTTTTTTTAGAATAAATAACATAAATTTTAGATTATATGTACTTAATTACCTTCTCTTCCAGATTATTTTTTTCTCTCCCGAATTTGGAAAATTACCTATACATATCGCACCTACCTTATACATTACTTCGTATGTATAAGGTAAAACCGTTTTCCTATATTTAAGGAAAGTAAACCAGGCACCTTAATTATCAAATTTATTGATTAAATCAGGCACCTATATTTAAGTAAAGTAAATCAGGCAACTATATTTAATGAAAGTAAACCAGACACCTTAATTAACGACAATTACAAATTTATCTATTGGAAACAACCTCTCTAATTTTCAGAGGTAGCGGTATGGATTGCGTATATTTTACCTTCCCCAGACCTCACTTTGTGGGAATACACTGGTTTGTTGTTGTTGTTGTTGTTTGTTGTTGTTGTTGTTGTTTTAGTGGTACCTTAATTAGTAACAATAATTCAATTTGAAAATAAATAAATACATCACAACGATTTGATTGAGAAACTAGAGTAGTCCTTTGTATTTGTATGCAATGAAATTTTATTAAATTTAAATCCGTACAAAATTCAAACTATATTAAATTCAAAATATACTAGTCCCAAATAGATATTGCGGATTAATATAATTGGATTAATATTTAAGTCCAAACATGTATCGATTTAATTAAAGTCCAATTTTTATTGAGCTAGCCCATTGATTTGGGCTACAAATGATAAACTCACTTTGCTAAGCCCATGATGTGGTCATATTCTAGAGGCCCAAATGAGCGTCACGTGTCGAATGACATGGCATGCCAAGTCAAGTGAAAGAGCCAATAGGACCATGCCACATATCAAAATAACGCAGTAGGCCTAGTGAAATCAAAAGCCCATAAAAGGCGCTACGTCACATGAATTTGATTGGTCAAAGGAAATTCCACTTCATCATGACTCTTCCCTTTTCACAACTATAAATAGGGGTCTCATAATTCAGAAAAAAGAAGAAGGAAAAACTCTAAAAAAAAGCAAGAGAAAGCTCATGGATCAAATACCACAATTTATTTACAAAGCTCAAGCATTCAAATTCAGTTCATCAAGATTCAAGATGAAGACCGTAAGATTCAAGAACAAGCTCGAAAGCCCTTAAATCCAAGCACAAGTCAAGATCAAGTCCATCAAATCAACAAATCAAGTACAAATTCAAGATAAAGCTTTAAGCCCTTGAATTTATATTCGAAAAGGTGAATCAGAGGATTCATAGAGATTGTAACACTCACTTATTAAAACTAATAAAATGATTGGTGCAATATTTTTCTTGCCTCGATTATCTATTTTTTGATCTCGAAATTTTATTGTCCAATAAATTCTGGCATGGCTAGTGGGACAATCTCTACCTCTCATCTCAACTTTTCCAACATCAAAGTTTAACAATACTGAAATAACTTCAAAGAAGGTTAATTCTCAATCATCTGCTTCCAAGGATGCTGATTTAAAATTCTCTACCAAAGTAGAAAGCATCCTGGGTGTTACTTTTGGAAGCTTTGGAGCCGTCATGAGGAGCAAGGCAAACAATATAGGACAACAAACACGTCAAGTGTCGTCCGCGCCAGCTCTAATTTTTGGATCTTCAACCCCAAAAGGAGAGAGATCCCATGCAACTACTTCAGAAGGAAAAAATAATGTGGCAGAGTCACTTAAGAAGACTCTAGCTCTACTTGGGTATTCTGGTTCTAAATACTCTGGTGCAAAGAACGATGGTTGTTTAACTAACACGTTATCTCCATTTACACCGAGTAAGGTGAGCACTTTAAAAATCAACTTACGCGATAATTTGTGCCACTCTCCAACATCTGTAGTAATTATACAAGCAATGATGACTGATGCCTCATCTGTGGAGGAGCAACTTGCAAACCTGAAAAGGGCGGTTGAAGGTCTCACTAAGTATGCGCAAAATTAAGATGCTCAAATTGATAAGTTGGCAGATAGAATGGATGGCTTAAAAGAGGGAGAGTCTAGCCATGTACCAGGGAAAGCTTCGAAAGGTCACGAGATAGAATATCCTGGAAAACAAATGCCACCAGCTAAGGAGGTACAAGTTTTTTCTGATGGAATGATCCCGATTGATCAGTTGAAATAGTTTATTGAAGGGACCCTCAAAGATAAGTATGATGTTATCACTAAGTCTTCTTTGACATACGCCAAGCCCCATACTTCAAGAATTGATAGCCTCAAAATGCCTGCAGGCTATCAACCCCAAAAATTTCAACAATTTGAGAAAAAAGAGAACCTAAAATAATATGTCACACACTTTTTTGAGACATGTAATAATGTTGGAACTTACAGGGACTATCTTTTCAAAAAGTTTATTCATTTCCTAAAGGGAAGCGCCTTCGATTGGTATATGGACTTTGAACCTAACTCCATCAATAGTTGGGAATAATTGGAGCATGAGTTTCTAAATCGCTTTTATTGCACAAGGCGTACAATAAGCGTGGTAGAGCTCACAAATACTCGGCAAAAAATGATGAGCCAGTCATTGACTTCATCAATCGATGAAGAAATGTGAGCCTAAACTGCAAAAATAGGCTCAACAAAACTTCTACAATAGAGATATGCGTCCAAGGAATGCACTGGGAGATTCTCTACATTTTGCAAGGCATTAAGCCTAAATCCTTTGAAGAGTTGGATACTCATTCTCACGATATGAAGTTGAGCATGTCTTCTGCTAGAAAGGGAGTAACGCCTATCCATGACCCTCAAAGGGGAAAAGATAAGAAAGAACCCAAAAAATAGGCAAGTTTATCCCCAAAAGTGATAATAAGGATTCTATAAATATTAACGTGTCTCCTGTAAAGGTCACCACGAAGGTGAGCAAGAAGTAAAGTGTGAAGATGACTTCTCAAGCACATCCAAATAAGAAGTTACTTTAAAGAAGATGCAAGAAAAGAAATACCCTTTCTTTGATTTTGATGTTGCTGAGATTTTCAATGAACTCCTTGAGCATAAGCTTATTGACCTACCATAGATGAAGTGGCCCGACGAGGATGGAAGGACTAATGGCCTGAATTATTGCAAGTATCATAGGCTTATGAGTCATCCTCTGGAAAAGTGTTTTATCTTTAAGGAGAAAGTCATACAATTGGAAAATGAGAAGAATACCTTCTTCGATGATGAGATGACAAGTTCTCATCAAATCTCTATCGCTTTTGGATCATTTGATCGAGTTCAAATATACATCGAGAAATGTAAGAAAAAGCCAGTAGAGCATGATAAGTCTTTGGTTGATGAAGATGATGATGAAGGTTGAACTCTGGTGATTAGGCGCATATACAAGAAGATAATCCTAGGAAAGGAGTCATCTGAGAAACCAACTAGAAGGAAGATGGTAAAAAAAGCGAGAAAATAGAGGCTAGTTGAGCATCCAAAAAAGACGAGGGTAATGGAGCTTCACCACCAAAAACCATGACGTCCAGTGACTTTGAAAGAATTCTTACCAAGTTGGTTCCGTGCAAAGATTGCGCAAGTCAACCTTGAGGCATCATGTTTTAATACTGGCAAAGAAGGGGCAAAGGGTGAAAATTTACCCATAGAAATTCCTTCATCTTCTGAAAAGCTTGTTGAACCTCTTAGCCAAGAGGCGTATGTATGTAATACGAAAATCACATTTATAAATAATGATCTTCTACTCGATGAAAACCTACGCAATCGTCCCTTGTACATGGTGGGCTAAATTCTAGGAAAGAAGATAAATAAAATCTTGATAGATGAGGGATTCGGAGTTACCATACTGTCGATTCGCACAATGAATGAACTTGGAATCATTACTGAAGAACTTGCCAAAAGCTATTTGATGATCCAGGGCTTCAACCAAGGGGGTCAGAGGGCCATGGGATCTATCAAGTTGGAGATACATATGGATAATTTTCGATTAAATACATTGATGCATGTGATCGATGCCAACACTTTATACAATATATTTCTTGGTAGGACTTGGGTAACGAGAACAAAATTATCTCATTCTCTTACAATCAATGATTGAAGTACCTCAAAGATAGAGTGGAAAGAAAGATAATTGCTGATGATAAGCCATTGACTGAAGCTAAGTCACACTTTGCCGATGCAAAATTATACTTAAAAAATTATGTTGTGAATGAAAAAAGGGTTGAAGATGTCACCAAGACCAAGTGTGGTGAACTTGCATATAATAAGGTCATAGTGACTGTCGAAAAATTCGCCACCAAGAAGGCTTTCTCCACTTCAAATAAAGAAAGCATTGCATCTACCAAAAAAAGGCAACGTCTGTTCTTCGCTACGTACCAAAGGTAAAGAAAAAAACAATCATATATCTGATACCATAATAATATGCTAGGAGGGATAACCTTACCTATAAAGTGGATTGATGAAATGAAACCATCCTCAAGGATAATGGGAGAATGTGTGGCTCAAAATTTTCCACAAGAGATAACACTCCCTACGAAACGTACAAAAGAGGGCTTCGACCCAAATGCATACAAGTTATTTATAAAGGTTGGATATAATCCTAATGAGCCATCAAGGTTGGGCAAATATTCGTCGGAAGGTACAACCAGGAAGGCACGTGAAAGCCTAGAATACATGTAACCACTTCCAATTCGCATCTCCATAAGAAGAGCAGTTGGTAACTACATCATTGTAGAAGAGGAGTCTACTGCATCCAACCAAAGGCCTTCTGTCTTTGACCGACTGGGAGAACCAACTACAAAAACTTCTATTTTTGAGAGGCCGGGTCCACTAAATACCAAGAAAAGCAATAAGCGTCAAAGAAATTATCTAAACACAGCAAAACACTCTTCAACAAAGATTTTGAAAGATTTCAAAAGTTTGATTCCTTCTAGAATGAGGCAACAGACGAAACTGGTGGTTTCATAAAATGAGGTGTTAAAATCTAAGGCTCACACTATGGTTTATACCAAGAAGCATGAGAAAGATAAAGAAAGTGTTGGCTCCTCATATTATATTATGACCCAGAATAAGAAAGATGTCTCATCTCAAATGAAGGTTGATGAAGGGATAGAAAATACTTTCTGGTGTTATCATCTATCCATCAACAAGGATGACCCCCAAGAGGAGAAAGATTCTGGAGATGCTTCATTGCAACTTGAAGAAGAAGTGAAGGCCACAATAGATCCCTTGAAGGAAGTTAATCTTGGAACTGATGAAAACCCAAGACCAACTTACCTGAGTGCATCTCTAGAAACGGAGGAGGAAATCGCTTATATGGACATACTCAAAGAATATATGAATGTATTCGCTTGGACTTACAAAGAAATGCCTGGCTTAGATCCAAAAGTAGCAGTCCATCAATTGGCGGTCAAGAACGGGACTAGTCCTATTAAGCAAGTCCAAAGGCGCTTTAGGCCAGAGTTTGGTTTCATTGATTGAAAATGACGTTAACAAACTTATTGACACTGGCTTTATTCACGAAGTCAAATATCCCAAGTGGATTTCAAGTATTGTTTCAGTATGGAAGAAGAATGGCCAAATTCGAGTTTATGTTGCCTTTTGGGATCTCAACAGCGTATACCCTAAAGATGATTTTCCAATCCCCATACCAGAGTTAATGATTGATACCACCACAGATTATGAGGCAATTTCCTTCATGGATGGTTCATCCGGCTACAACCAAATCCGCATAGCTCCAAAAGATGAAGAGCTCACTGCATTTTGTATGACCAAAGGTATTTATTGCTACAAGGTGATACCTTTCGGTTTGAAGAATGCTTGTGTCACTTATCAAAAGGATATGTAAAACATTTTTGATGGCCTACTCCATAAAAATATTGAGTGTTATGTGGATGACTTAGTGGTAAAGTCAAGAAAGAGGGACAACTACTTAAAAGGCCTAAAGAGGGTATTTGAGTTGCTTCAAAGATATCAACTTAGGATGAATCCATTAAAATGTGCCTTTGGAGTTACTTCTGGAAATTTCCTTGGCTTCATTGTACGACACCGAAGAATTAAAATTGATCAGGCCAAGGTCGATGCAATTTTGAAGATGCCCGAGCCTCATAATATTCATGAGTTAAAAAGCCTTCAAGGAAGGCTAGCATATTTAAGGAGGTTCATTTCAAACCTAGATGGAAAATGTCAATTATTTAGCCATCTCATGAAAAAGGACACTTCCTTCGAATGGGACCAAGCTTGTAGTATTACTTTGAGAGTGTCAAATCATACTTAATGAAGCCATCAGTCCTTGCAGT
Organism: Capsicum annuum; assembly: GCF_002878395.1. Classification (NCBI taxonomy): domain Eukaryota; kingdom Viridiplantae; phylum Streptophyta; class Magnoliopsida; order Solanales; family Solanaceae; genus Capsicum; species Capsicum annuum. Next base: position 176,852,241 of record NC_061116.1, read on the forward strand.
ATCCATACCTAGAAAATCATTGATACTCTACATCGCAGAACAAGAGAGGTCAATTGAAGAACTACTAGCTCAAGAAAATAGTGAAGGCAAAGAAAACTCTCTTTACTATTTGAGCAGAATGATGACACCAAATAAGATAAAAGTATTCTCTAATCGAAAAGTTGTGTTTGAAATTGGCCTTCTCAATTCAATAGATGAAATACTACTTCCAATATCATGTTGTCCATCTTGTATCTAGGACAAATCCCATCAAGTTTGTAATATCGAAACCAGTTCTTAGTGATCGACTTGTAAGATGGTACCTTTAATTTCAATAATTTGAGATTGTGTATGTTGCCCAAAAGATTATAAAGGGACAGACATTGGCTGACTTCTTGGCAGACCACTTGATACCTAATGACTGGAAACTGAGCGATGAACTTTTTGATGAAGATGCAATGGTTATTGAAGCCAGACCCCCGTGGAAGATATAATTTGATAGTCCCGTACATCGAGATGGAGCTGGTGCTGGTGCTGATATGGTGTTCGTCACTCTACAAGCATAGGTCATTCCCATACTCTTTTACCCTAACAAACTGATGTTTTAATAATATTTTTGAATATCAGGCGTTAATACTTGGATTTAAGATGGTTGTCGATATGAAACAACTACAATTACAAGCTTTTGGTGACTCCCAATCGATGGTCAAGTAGCTTTTGGGAAGCTATGAAGTCAGAGAGCCTGAGCTAAGACCATATCATAAATATACACAAAAGTTGAGGGGGTGGCTTGGAGAAGTAACCCTTCATCATCTGGCAAAGAAAGAAAATAAGTAAGCTGATGCCCTAGCTACTTTGGACTTCACCCTAAGTCTTCTGGATTTGACATGAGTTTCTATCCGCCAAGAATGGGTAGTACCGTTGCAGAATAAGCATGAACACGTAGAAAATAAGGTTGAGCACCTAGTTTCCATGTCGGAGGTTGTAATAAATATTGGCGACAACCTATCATTGCCTACTTGTGTTATGGAATACTTCCAAAAGATCTAAAGAGAAGGACTGATATTCATCGTCGTGCACCCCACTTTCTTTACTATAAAGATACGATATACAAAATATCCTTTAAAGGAGTACTATTGCTATGTCTGGGAGAGAAAAAAGAAATTTAATCCTTATAAGAAGTGCACTCAAGAGTTTGTAGATTGCATCAGTTTGGACCAAAGCTTCATTTTCACATTAAAAGGATAGGATACTATTGGCCAACGATGGTGAAATATTTCTTGGACTATGCTAGAAGATGCAAACCTTGTCATCTCTATGCGAATTTCATACACTAACCTCTTGAAGTATTACACCCAACTATAACATCCTGGCCATTCAATGCATGGGGAATGAATGTTGGTGTGCCACTATTAAAATCTTCTGGTGGATATTTGTACATATTGGCCACAACAGACTAACTCTTAAAATGGGCCAAAGTTGTTGCTCTCAAGAAAGTAAAGAAAGAAAATATTGCAAACTTTATCCAAGTGAATATCACCTACCGCTTTGGAATTTCTCAGTACATAATAACTGACAATAGCAAGCCATTTGATAATAAGCTGATGAACAAGATTTGTGATCTCTTTGGTTTCAAGCAGCGCAAGTCTTCTATGTACTATACTGCCACCAATGGTCTAGCCAAAGTGTTTAATAAGACTTTATACAATCATTTGAAGAAAGTCATCTCCAAGTCTAAACAAGACTGACATGAATGAATGGAAGAGGCTTTGTGGGCATATAGAACAACTTACTGCACACCAACGCAAGCAACCCCATATTCACTTGCTTTTGGAGTTGAAAAAGTCCTACTACTTGAACGTCAAATACCTTCTTTAAGACTATCTATTCAAGAAAGACTTACGGATGATGAAAATGCTAAGTTGCGTCTTGTGGAGTTAGAAGCTCTTGATGAGAAGAGGCTGGAGGCTCAACAAAATCTTAAATGTTATCAAGCTTGGCTATCTCGTTCTTTGAAAAAAAGGGTACGCTTGAGGTGCTTCCAAGTTATAGATCAAATTTTTGTAGTAAGAAGGTCCATAATTACTTCTCATAAGTTAGGGGAATAATTTACCCCAAAGTGGGATGGACCATATGTCATACAAGAGGCATATTCAAATGGTGCTTACAAGCTTGTTGATGTAGATGGTGTGAAGATTGTCCCTATCAACGCCAAGTTCTTGAAGAAGTACTATCCTTGAAGGAAGATGACACTCCTTAAGGCACAAGTATAAATTGCATATTCACTTCTGGTCTGTGCTAAAAAAAATCTGCTAGGTTGAACCTTGAAAGAGGCGGCCTAGGCAAAAGTTAGGACTCTAAAAAAATACTCACCGAGAACTACGTTGTGACTTGATCCTCTTTACTGAGGTATGTAAGCGCTTGGAATATTTCATTATGAGTTCAGTTACATGAGTGTCACAAAAATACATGTTTCCGCTTGATCCGTCATATGAAAGTTAAGCTTGCATATACTTCAATTAAATTTTGGACTCACTCTAAGTATTGGTGGCTCACTGGGGGAAAACTCTAATGAAATATGAGTTTCTTTCACATAAGATGAAGTCTTCAAATTCACCAAATTTGAGAGTTGAACTGCTTAAATCACCAAATTTGTGAGTGAAAGCTGACAAAATCTCCAAGTCTTCAAATCGAGGCCTCATAAATTTCCATGCTTAAAGGTGGATAAAATTTGTCCCTTTGCACTTTAAGCCGGCCTCTCACGGGTTTATCCTTAAAAGTATCTCAAAATTTTTATGCCTCAAGGTGGACAAAATTTATTCCTTTGCACCTTAAGTTGACCTCTTACGGGTTTATCCTTAAAAGGATCTCAAAATTTCCATGCTTAAGGTGAAAAAAATTTGTCCCTTTGCACTTTAAGCTGGCCTCTCACAGGTTTATCCTTAAAAGTATCTCAAAATTTTCATGCCTTAAGGAGGACAAAATTTGTCTCTTTGCATCTTAAGTTGACCTCTCACGGGTTTATTCTTAAAAGGATCTCAAAATTTTCATGCCTTAAGGTGAACAAAATTTGTCCCTTTGTACCTTAAGTTGGCCCTACACCTTAAGTTAGACTCTCACGGGTTTATCCTTAAAAGAATCTCAAAATTTTCATGCCTTAAGGTGTACAAAATTTATCCCTTTGCACATTAAGTTGGCCTCTCACGAGTTTATTCTTAAAGGATCTCAAAGTTTCTATGCCTTAAGGTGGACAAAATTTGTCCCTTTGCACCTTAAACTGACCATTAAAAGGGCCCATACTTAAAGAAAATCATTGCATAAGTGCATCGGTGAAAGGACACATACTTAAAGAAGATCATTGCATAAGTGCATTGGTGAAAGGGCCCATACTTAAAAACGATCATTGCATAAGTGCATCGGTGAAAGAGACCATCTTGAAGTCAAATTGGTCGGTCTTAAAGTGTATGGAGGTGAAGTTAAACTCTCGCACCCTAAGCCGATTATTGCAAAGTTACCATTTTGAAGTCAAATTGTTCGGTCTTAGAGTTTACGGAGGCAAAATTAAACTCTCACGCCCTAAGCCGATTGTAGAAAATCCACCATCTTGAAGTCAAATTGGTCGGTCTTAGAGTGTACGGAGGAGAAGTTAAACTCTCTCACCCTTAGCCGATTGTTGCAACGCCACCATCTTGAAGTCAAATTGGTTGGTCTTAAAGTGTATGAAGGCGAACTTAAACTCTCGCACCCTAAGTCGATTATTAAAAAGTCACCATCTTAAAGCCAAATTGGTCGGTCTTAGAGGGTACAAAGGTAGAGTTAAACTCTCGCACTCTAAGACGATTTTTTCATAGCCCCCATCTTAAAGCTAAATTGGTCGGTCTTAGAGTGTACAGAGGCAAAGTTAAACTCTCATGCCCTAAGCCAATTGTTGCATATTTCTATATGTTTCAACCCTACTAAAAAAGAAGAAAGGGGAAGAGACAAAAAATAATAAACAAATTAAGGAAGAACAACTCACTGATAATACTCCGGTTGTGGCACAATGATCGACCCGATGCAAAACAAAATCTTCAACTGGGATAAAAAAATTACTATACTGGATTATAAATTTTAGTAATGTATCTCCTCTATTTATAAAAGCAGTAGGGCGGTTGATAGCCCCTAATCTGTGATGAACTTGAAAAGGATTTGCAGAAATACTAATAAAATACGATCAAATAATGCAAATAAAGGCGGTGTAGTAGTGATCAATTCCAAGTACACATTGGAATTGGATACTGAAATGGTTTCCTCCAATTAAAAGGAGTTAATTTCTTCACCTTATGGCAAAGCAACTGTGAATTCACAATAATTTGTGATAAATGTTATAATAATAATATTTAATAATTATTATTATCATGATCACTTAATATTATTTTTGGAAGTTGGGTATTATCCTATCTTTACATTGCACGTGTGAGTTCTTATTAATTTCAGTTAAATCATCAGGCTAATACTTCAGGTTTAGTCATTGATAAATTAAATATCTCGAAAAATCTTGAAGTGGAGGCAATTTGTATGCAATGAAATTTTAATAAATTTAAATACATAATATTAAATTCAAAATATATAAGTCCCAAATAAATATTGCGAATTAATATAAGTGGATTAATATTTAAGTCCAAACATGTATGAATCTAATTAAAGTCCAATTTTTATTGCGCTAGCCCATTTTTCTAAGTCCAAGATATAGTCATATTCTAGAGGCCCAAATGAGCGTCACATGTCGAATGAAGTGGCATGCCAAGTCAAGTGAAGGAGCCAATAGGATCATGCCTCAGGTCAAAATGACGCAACATTCCTAGTAAAATCAAAAGCCCATAAAAGGCTGCATGTCACTTGAATTTGATTGTTCAAAGAAAATCACTCTTCATCATGACTCTTTCCTTTCCATAACTATAAATAGGGGTCTCATAATTCAGAAAAAGAAGAAAGAAAGAACTCTAACAAGAAGCAAGAGAAAGCTCATGGATCAAACACCATAATTTCTCTACAAAGCTCAAGCATTCAAATCCAGTTCATTAAGCTTCAAGATGAAAACCGCAAGATTCAAGAACAAGTTCGAAAGCCTTAAATTCAAGAACAATTCAAGATCAAGTCCATTAAATTAACAAATCTAGTCCAAATTCAAGATCAAGCTTTAAGCCCTGCAAATTAGAAGATTCATAGTGATTGTAACACCCACTTATTGAAATCAATAAAACGATTGTTGCAATATTTTTCTTGCTTCGATTATTTATTTTTTGAACTCAAAATTTTATTATTCAACAGTATTGAAGGAACTGAAATTGACGCTCTTGCTCTTACAGTTGTTGAATCTCAAAATCAGTATTTGTTATACGTATCAGAGTTTAAAGTGAAAACCTTCATTACAAATTGCAAGAATACAAAAATAAAGATTGATCAGCTTTATAAGGATAAAGCAACACTCATAGCTGTAATGGTGAAATATGCATTAACAAATGGATTTAATTACCAAGCTAAATATTCTGATAAAGAGAGGTGTGAAAATACACTGTTTAAATAAATTGATTATATAATATTGTTGTTATTGTGTTTGTTAAATCTTTCAACAAAGATATTAAACTTAACTACAAATACGGAAAAAAAAATTTTGATACAGTAGCACTAGTTAAATGACGCAAAAATTCGATGAATCTTATACATTGAAATATTTGTGTTTGTTTTCTTCTTAATCGTGCTTAACTTATGTGATTGTGGTAGTGTAACACAATATGTGTAATGAACATATTTGTTAAATTTGTTATGTATGCTGTGATATTTGTGAGTTATGTTTGGGAAAATGATTTTTACCTTATACGTAGCAGATTATGTATACTAATGTTCTCATACATAGAGCCGTATGGAGAATGAAAGATTATACGTATTTACACCTATACTTATTTAAAGATTATAATAAGTTGAATAGTGTTTAATAACTTTCTTATACATAACCCATTTATATAATATTCAGTAAACTATCTTATATGTTAGCATGTTGTGTATAATAAACTGTTAATGCTAATAGTTTTGGTGATAGACAAAACAGAATTATATATATATATATATATATATATATATATATATATATATATATATATATATATATATATATATATGTTTTGATGCTATGTTTTTTAATATATTTGCTTCAATTATGTCCTTTATTATCGTAACGAAGATTGTAAATGGATCCTCAAGGCATCTTGTTTGAATCAGTCTGATATTTTTGTTATTCGGTGATTTGATTTCGAGCATACTTGCCGAGTCAGTGATAGGATTCTTAAAAATTTGATTGCTACAATAGCTTTTGTGAGTGAATTTACTACCTCGAAGTTAGTAAATCACAAGAGAGTACACACACCGGGTGACATTGAAGAAATGAAAGTTGTTTATGGAGTTGATAAAAATTACATGAAGGGATGCATAAGAAATCAAGTGAATCACTTACATCAAGCTCAAACTATTGTCGTAAATGCAGCCGTGCAGGTCACAGCAGACGCACCTGCGATTTTTTTCCAAAAGACACCTAAACACATCATTTTGTTAAGACATGACATGAACCATTTATGTTTAATCATTACTCCCACTTTCATCAGTTATATTAATCTTTGACTATCAATAACCTGGTTTCATTTTACTGAAATGAAACTGGAATATGTATAAAGTAATTTGATTAATCATAATTTATCTTTTCTTATTACTCTTTTTTGATTCTACATTCCATCATAATTTCTGAATTTTATAGAAATTTGTTACCTAAAAACAAGTTTGTTTTAGATACTTGTAGTAATCCAGTATGTTGTTTTGTGTAATGTTACTGCTATAAAATTATATAAGCTAAAAAGTACCTGTAGTAAGCAAAATAATATCTAATACGTAAATTACATATGTTTGTGTTAAAAAATGTAAACATATTCAAGTATAAATAAATAAAAACTCGTGGATATCTATTTATAATACATAATATGTTTCACATATCTCTTATACGCAGATATTTTAAATTTTTTTTATAAAAATATCATTTCGTACAAATTATTTTTTTTGATATGTATAAGGTCTAAAATCAAATTGTATTAAGTGAGGAGATATGTATGTATGCAAGAAACGTTACAGATTACACTGACCTTATACATAACAACCTTATGAATAGTGTAATTACTTTAATGTATAATATTGACAGTAACGGGGTTTCAAATGTATTATGTTGAATAGTGCTATGTAACTTGATATGTATAATGCCAAAAATCAAATTGCATCAGGTGAGTTGTAATTTTTTTTAAAATAATATAGGTTTTTGAATATGTTAATATATACATTAGTATGGTAACCTTATACATATGCATGTTATGTATAATATTATAGTTACCTGCATTATTGATTGAACTTACATAAAGTGGATATGTGGAAGGTCTAGCAAACCTGCAGGTAACAACAACCTTATGCATACATGTATATGTATAAGGTTAACATTCTAATATATTAGCAGTTGTGTGTTGGATAGAATATGTTAATGTAATTAATTCGTAACTGTAATGTATAAGGCAAACACAAAGTCAGACCAATAGAACACTGATATGGGTACGATCATGATCGGGGTCCAATGCATCAAGACTCGAGCTCAGAGGGCTGCCCATCCAAGGAAAAAGCTTTGAAGTGTAGAGAACAAGTCCCACAAGCTCCAAAATCGTTCACTGTTCATCCGTGTTCACTGTTTATCTGCCCTGTGTTCATTTGCAAGGGTTTTTTTAGTCATTTGTAATAAGTTAACCTATGTATAAATAGAACCTCATTAGGTCATTTTTGGGATATTTTTGAGAATATATTTTGTATCCTCTTTGAGAGTCTTTAGCAAGGTGAAATCCTTGGACAAGGTGGAATCCTTGTGTTGATCATTTGCTTAGAAATGGAGATTGCTTGGGAATTTCGGTTCTCTTGAGGTCACGTAAGAGATAGGTTTAGATTGTGTGTGATATTAAAGGTCCAAAAGTGGAATAAGCTTTTGGGTTGTTAATATTATATCATCCCTTTGTCTATCTATCTATCTTTACTTTCTTGTAATCATTTGTCTATATCTAGTGTAATTCATTTGTGTTCTTGTCTTGTAGCCGTGTGTTGTTGTTATTACATATTTTCATGAAGTTTTGTTGCTGTTTTACTATGTTTTACTCTTGATATCACTTTCCTTCTTGTTCTTCTTGGGAATCCGAGAGAGGTCATCAAAAGGGTCCATAGTTCTTGAACTAGTAGACTGATTTTGGTGTTTGTGTTGTTATGTTCTTGGGGAGTTTGGTATCATTTGGCATCAAAGCAATACTGGTTGTGTTCCTACACTACCAATTTTGGGTTCTCTTGGACAAAAATTATATAAAAAAAAACTGAAAATTAAAAAAAAAATTAAGAAAAGTGCAAATCTGTCCATTTCGTGTTCTTGGCCAAAAATTGTGTTGTTGTTATATTGGCCAAGATTTTTTGTTGTGTGTCTAGAACTTATAGTCTTTTGTTTGTTTAGAGTGTTTCTAGTGTTGGTTTCTTTCTCATCAACACTAAAAAGTGTCCAAATCTAAGATTGAACTTGAACTTGTTGAATTGTTGATGTGAACAAGATGTGGCCAAGTTGGATGTTGTTGTTACCTAAATCTTAGCCAATTTGATGGTTTTATTGTAGTGGAGTTGGAAACTGAAATTGTTGTTGTTCTTGGAGTTATTGTTGTGTTCTTAAGGTTCTTCACCCTTTCATCATCTTGTTAATCCTTAAAGTGCAAACTAGATATAAAAAGGTGAAAAACAAGCTTGTAGTAGTTGTTAGTGAAAGACTTGCCCCTATCACTTCAAAGACTTTTCATCTACTTTTCCTTGATTTAAGGATTTTGTTTCAAGGAGGAAGTTCAAAGTGGTCAAGTTTTGCTCTTGAAATTTGAACAAAAAGGCCCCAAGACCACTTTTTCCTCCATTAACCAAATCCACTAATTCCAAATTGTATATTGATCAAGACTTGAAATTGAAAAATAAAATTTTGATAAAACTCGAGGCCAATAGTGGACTGGGACGTCACTAAAGTACTGTTCACACAATATTTTTGAGTTCAAATTTTAGATTTCTTAGTTTTATTTTATTGTTTCCTTGTTTCGTTTGTTTTCTCGACACTAATTGACAACCTAGTAATACCCTACTAACTTGTAAGTTAGTTTTGTGTACGTTCTTCGTGTTAACGCTATTTGTTGTGTGCTTTTCTAATTTTTGAGTCATAGTATCTTTTTTGGTTCAAGTTCATACATTACTTATTTGAGTCATTTCAAACAAGAATCTACTCCGACCTCGAGCCACAATTGGGACCAAGTAACCTTATTGGAGTATAAGCGAATTATCAACACTTGTAAGACTAATAGAGTGAAAAATCCAAAGTGTGAAAGTGAGGGATTGTGGACTATTTTGAGACGCATTGTGGACTGTTTTGTGATGAATTATGGACTGATTTTTGCTAATCTTTAATGTGTTTGTTGTTGTCGTGTTGTTTGCTTAGTAACTCTTGATGGGTACTATGGCGAATGAAGCTGAAATGCCTAGTTGGGTTAAATCCATCATGGCAAGGCTTGATGCCATAGATAGGCGAATAATGGACAGAATGGAAGGAAGATTGGAAGGGACGGAAGGCTCTCTGTGCAAGAAGTTGGATACCTTGATGGAGCATCCAAGCCTTCCTAATCAAATTTCCGTGAGTGGCCATACTCCACATGAGCTACAAGGTAATCAAACTAACTTTTGTACTCTAGTGAATGAGGATAATAGTCAACTAAGTGTGAATGATAGCTTGTCTTTAAGTGAGCCGAATGTGCCTTCATTTTGTGATGATAACGTACAACTTGAGATTGTGGATCACTAGTTGATTCACCTAGTATTGAAGCCGTTGTGGAAAGTGGTAGTACATTGTCTTATGGAAGTCATGAAGACCAACTTGTGTGTGAAAATAATGATGTTGAACATGTTGGTCGAATGACTAAGGATGACCCTCTAGTTGTTTTTGTTATTGACCATTATAGTATAGAGGGGACATTTGATCATTATTGTAGTAGTATTGGGGTAAGGAAATGTATTTCCAAACCGTTCCCATGGACACTATACCCATTTGATTTCGGTGATCATTTGAAGTGTGGTGATGAGGATGTCTTTTGGAATGACTTGAATGTGCATGGAATGTATGGCTTTCCTCTCTCGGCTTTCAAGTCTAATTGTTGTTCCAAGAAGAGTCTATGTTTTCCACTTGATAAGCAACGTTTGTTCCTTATTTTTTGTCACACTTATGTGGATAAACTAGTTGATTCTCTCTTGGTAGGGTATTCGGGTAAGAGGGATGTTTGGGTATATGTGAAGTTTGAGCCACCTTGGTAAGATGCTATGATTGATTACACTAATCCTAACCCTCATACCTTGAGGAACTTTTGTTTGCCTGTCCTTTCTATTGCTTTGCAAGGTTTGGATTCGATGATGAATCCTTTCTAAGGAGGGGAGGAGGATACGGGTACGATCATGATCGGGGTCTAACGCATCAAAACTCGAGCTCAGAGGGTTGCCCATCCAAGGAACAAGCTTTGAAGTGTAGAGAACAAGTCCCACAAGCTCCAAAACTGTTCACTGTTCATCCACGTTCACTGTTCATCCGCCCTTTGCAAGGGTTTTTTAGCCATTTATAATAAGTTAACCTATGTATAAATAAAACCTCATTAGGTCATTTTTGGGAGATTTTTGAGAATATATTTTGTAGCCTCGTTGAGAGTCTTTAGCAAGGTGAAATCCTTGGACAAAGTGGAATCCTTGTGTTGATTATTTGCTTAGAAACGGAGATTTCTTGGGAATTCCGGTTTCCTTGAGGTCACGTAAGAGATAGGTTTAGGTTGTGTGTGATATTAAAGGTCCTTTAGTGGAATAAGCTTTTGGATTGTTAATATTATACCATCCCTTTGTCTGTCTATCTATCTTTACTTTTTTGTAATCATTTGTCTATATCTAGTGTAATTCGTTTGTGTTCTTGTTTTGTAGCCATGTGTTGTTTTTATTACATCTTGTTCATGAAGTGTTGTTGCTGTTTTAGTGTGTTTTACTCTTGATATCACTTTCCTTCTTGTTCTTCTTGCGAATTCGAGAGAGGTCATCAAAAGGATCCATAGTTCTTGAACTAGTGGACCGATTTTGGTGTTTGTGTTGTTATGTTCTTGGGGAGTTTGGTGTCAAACACGATGTATAATAAATTTATATTAAAATAATAGAGTTATATTAAAGATGGTTAAACATCCTTATGACTTTTTTTTTTAAAAAAATACAAAGCGAAAAAAATATTCAAAATCTAACAATTTCTACATGTCTTTAACACCATTCTAAAACACAAGAAAATAATAATATTCATATAGAAGGTAAAAATTATGCACTATTCCAAACATACTATTGCTGCTTCGTCAATTGGTTAAACATAACTAGGCGTGGATCGTGGAGGATCATCATTGTCACTTGTGTATACTTCAGTGGCCTTGATTACTTCGTAATTCCAAAGTAATGTAGCATAGCATAATCGAAGATTCTTAATCGAAGTTTTTTTGCATCAAATCCACCTGAAGGTACTGTTAGCCCTTCACTTAAGAACTCCGCATACACGTCTATAAAAATCCTACACAACATGCAATGTATAAGTAATAATAATACAATGAAAAGAAAAAAATACAAACATAAATAATAAAAATTGACTTTAACGTACATAACCTGCAATGTATAAGCTAAAAAATACTTGCATACATCCAAAGAACCTAAAACATAATGTACATATGTTTGTATATAATATATCCATGTTCATGTATTAGAAATACAAAAAAAAATGTCTATTTATGCGTAATGCTTTCTTATACACAATTGGATATGTGTAAGTTCAATAAAAAACTGCAGGTTACTATAACCTTATGCATAACATTCATGTGTATAAGGTTACCATGTTAATGTATAATATTAACATATGTATTATGTTGTACTAAGCATTGGGTAGTAATGTATGTGAGTTTTAAAAAATCAGAATTATAACTTGATATGTATATCAATGTACAGGAAATAAAAACAAAACAAATCATGCTAACTTAAGAATAGTGCTTTATTATACACAACTTGATATGTTTTAAAATGAACAAATAATAGATTCCAACCACATACTTCACTTAGTTATGTATGAGAGTTGAACTGAATAAAATTGAACAAACAACAGAATTTAACCACGTCCTTATACATTGTTTAGAAATGTATAAGGGTTGAAGTAACAACATATGTATGACAAAAAGGCTTTAACACTATACATTACAAAGTTATGTATAACAATGTATGAGAAACCACAATTAGAAAGAAAAAAACAGCAATTCACTATACCTTTGAAAGATGCGATCGTCCTAATTCATCAATCTTTTTCTTACTTGCAGATAGTATTTTTGAAACTTGTACCACCAACTTTTCTCAATTTCTTTATTTTTATTGGATCGTTTCGGTATTTCGATCTGTTCTCTGTGAAATTGAGATCCTTGTAATCAAACGTTCTAGGAACAAATCCAACAACGAAATTTCTTTATTTTTTTACATCTAACTAAGTCCTAAACTAAAGATCGGACTAGACTCCATTACAAAGCTTAGATTTTAGGAATTAAGCACGTGAAAATATAAGCAAAACCCCCAAAAAAATTTGGACTAGAAAAGTTGAAAAAATTACAAAATAAAGCAAATCTCACACTGGAATGGTATTACAAACTCTGAGATTTTAAGAACTAAAAACATGCAATAATGAAAATCAAAAAATCTGATTTGGTAAAGTTGAAAAAAAAATCCTCAAAAGTAATAGAAGAAGATAATGAAGTTGAGTACTTTGATAAGTTAATGTTTGAAATTTGAAATCTTGAAACCTCCGGGTAATGAATTGCTTGATTGTAGGCTAAAATTAAGGAGTATTAGTTATAGCAAAATCATGTGTTTGATATGTATGAGATTTCTAGGGAGAGAAAATATAAAAGGTGGAATTTTATGTAATTAGTTTGGGATATTTGTAATTATTTTTGTTAAATGAGATATTATGTAATAAGTATAACTTAAGATATATATTTATGTAAATTAATTTTTTTTATACATATTATGCATTTTTTCAATGAAAGATGTTCAAATGACCACTCTTCAATGCATGTAACTACACCACTGGGCTATAGATGCAATTCATGGGACGAAGTGGGTGTTGGGTTATGGGTTAAATGGGTGATGGGTTTGAGTTAAATATAAATTCTTTAAAGAAAAAGAAAAAAAACTCATTCGTCAAGTTTTTAATATTTTTGTGACTTTTAGTTTGTTTGAAATAATTGATAGAGTTCAATAATAATATTGTCCAAAAAAAATTATAATAATAATATTATCCAAAAAAAATTATAATCCACTTTAGTGAAATATTAATAAAGTTGAGTGACAATTTGAGAAATTTACTCATCATAACACAAAACATATAAAACAAGAGATTAAAATGTGACCTCAAGTGCACTTTCAAGAACTATATTGGATTTTAATCCATAGAACACCCTCCTTCCTTGACATGCACGTAAGTTTTGTCTCTACGTGTCTTAAATCAGAAAGAAAAATTATTGATCAGTATATTTTTAGGGGTCATTTGGTAGAGTGTATAAAATAAGTGCAAAATATAATGTATTAATAATGATTGTGTTAGTTATATTTGCATTAGTTATGCTGAGATTATTTCTTGTGGCAATGTTTGATTTGGTGTGTTAAAATTCATTTTCATTGCATTTTTAAATAAAAAAGTTATTTACTAAAATAACATCCACAAATATAATGAAATAATGTGAAAAGATTTTGAGGGGCTATTTTGTCTTTACACATGCTAATGCATATATTAAAGTCCATTGCATTACTAATACCAAGGGTTTTCTATGTATTAGTTATGCATAATATAATACACAATAGAGTGTATAACTGATGCTTGTATGAGTTATACATAGATTGAAAAAGTGTACCAAACAAAGTATTAGTAATATACAAAGCTAATGGATGCATTAGAATTTTCTAATGCAGCCTACCAAATGACTTCGTACAAAATTATTTTTCATTAGACAAATAGTGACGTGAATAGAGGTGCACCTTTTCTCATTCAAATTAGTAGTATCAACTATTTTTAAATTTTTGGTAAGACACTTATTATACTATTGGATATAAAAATACAAAGCATTTTTTCATATTCACTAAACATAACAATAGTTTACCTTGTTGAAATATGTTAGCTTAGTTCACTACTAAAAAAATCAAAAAAAGCGACACAGAATGTGGTCGGAAAAAAACGATCACAAGTGGTCGATTTTTAATTTTATTTATTTATTTATTTATTTTTTAAAAAAGCGACTACATGTGGTCGCTTTTATATTTTAAAAAATAAAAATAATTATTTCAATAATTCTAATATTAATTATTATTTATTTAAAAATAAAAATTTTAAAAAATAACAAAACCGACCACTTGTGGTCGATTTTTAATTTATTTTTAAAAAAATCGACCACTTGTGGTAGTTTTTTTTTAAAAAATTATTATTAAAAAATATTTATAAAAAACGACCACTTGTGGTAGCTTTTCTAAAAAAATTATTATTATTTTAAAAACCTACCACTTGTGGTCATTTTTTTAAAATATAATTAAAAATATTTATAAAAATCGACCACTTGTGGTCGGTTTAAAAAAAAAATTTAAAAACCTACCACTTGTGGTCTTTCTTTTTTAAAAAATATAATTAAAAATATTTATAAAAACCGACCGCTTGTGGTCGGTTTTAAAATAAAAAATAAAAAAAAAATCTACCACTTGTGGTTGGTTTCTAATTTTTTTTTAATTTATTTTTTAAAAAATTCACCATTTGTGGTCGTTTTTTTTTAAAATATAATTAAAAAATATTTATAGGAATTTTTTTTAAATCAAATTTAATTAAAAAATGGTCGTTGGGCCCAACAGATATATGACCGTTGGGAGCCCAAAACGGCTAAATGACCAATTTTATTAAAAAAAGATTTTTTTTAATAAAATATTTTTTAAAACCCCCAAAAATCCTATAAATACC
>NC_061116.1:176870379-176880103 GCF_002878395.1 Capsicum annuum
GTTAAACTTTGTCACAACCCAAAAACGAGGGTCATGATGACACTTGTCGCAGCGTACCTTTTGACAAGTAAGCCTATCACCCAAATTGATATGAAAAGAATAAAAGACATAAATATCCCAAGATTAGGCTTCTAGAATGAAGCCGAACCATATAAGTAATCATTACAATGCGGAAAGAACTTATCCAAAACATCAATCATGCCCAAAACCAGGTGTCAATAGTGTAAAAACTACTAATATAATTCAAGAGTCAAATGTATCAAAAAAAATAACCACAAAGGAAAAATAATTGTCTCCAATACTAATAAAGACATAACAACTATAAAAAGATAAGAGGTGAACTTCGGACGCATGAATGTCCAATCCACTACCTTAGAAGCTCCAATAATCGCCCGAGTCAATCAAACTGAGGCGCACTCGAACTAAGACCTGCACCGAAAGGGCGCAATAGGCATGAGTACGGTCCATTTGTACTCAGTAGGTATCATAGGCCGATCAAGCAAAGTAGTAAATAAAGCATATAAAATATACACTAAGGGCACGTTACCTGCAATAAGAAAATGTCCCACAACGGTAGCCCACATCGCTTGCACTAACAGTTCTAATATATCTCACATATATTACAACAACACATCAAGATATTGAACACAAGTATACATTATGTCACATATAAATAGAACAAGAGAGAACATGTAGATACAATATCATCAAATACAAGTAAATGGAGGTAAAACAAATACATAGATGACAAGTCAATAAGGCAATTCAACACGACATAAAACACAATAAAGTAAGTGCAATGTATATGATGATGATGATGATGCATGAGGTCGTCGCACAACCTTCGGGATCGTCGCACAATCTCCGTATACACCTACGGAGCTAAAGCTTCTCGACGTAGGACCCATGGGGGGTTCGTCAACCCATATACAATCCACATATCTCATATCTCCTTTCCGGCATATCTCTCGAAAAAAGTTTTATAAGGTGTTACAATATTTTTTCAAAAAGGTGTTGCCAGTGTTTCTCAGATGTTGCCAAGGTGGTACCAATGTTTTATGAATGAGTATGATATGAAGATGTAATGCTCATAATCAATCACAATAAGTATTTCCACAACCAATCGCATGATATACTTCCACAACCAACCACAATGATACATTCCCACAACCACATGAGTCAATATCCATTTATTATTTTTGTTTCATTCATTAATTTTCACATGTCTCATATGCCAATAAAGTATGATATAATCACAATACACCAATGGTATCACATTAAACAACACAATACAATTATTCACATGTATTCAAGGCTATCAATATCACATAGGACCCTACATGGTCAAACATATCACATAATATCTCAATTTCGACAATACATCACATATAGGTCCCCACACGGGCACAACACATAGATAGCCATTTTTCATGATTAGTTTTCACCCTTAACATGCATTTTGTACCATCATTTACTACCCAACCCAGTCTGAAGAGTTAAGCCATAACCTACCTCCAAAGCCGAAATCGGTCAGCTACACTTGAACTCCGACCTTACTTTTCACGAACAATCTCGAACTCTACTAAAAACATCAAAAATGAAATATATGTGTAAAAACAAAATCAACGACACCCATATTGACTATTTTTAGTTCGGGGTCAAAATGGGCCCCAAAAATGAGTTTCCGAAAAAGAAGGGAAAAATCAGAACTTTACTTCAAAAATATGTTCCCCATATTTTTAGTAACCTACAGCTGAAACCCCAAGTTAAATTGAGTAAAAATCGGGGTTCAAATCAAAGAAAAATCATTTTTGAGCTTTACCGGGTAAAATCTTTGGAATCTGGGTTAAAATCAAGAATCAGAGTTGTTTTGAAGGTTAAATTGATGAAAAACGAGTAATTATAAGATAAAAATAATATTCAAGTGATAATGGGTGAAAATGGGGTTTAAAATCAAGCTCTAAGATTTTTGGGGTTTTGAGAAATTAGTCAAGAAATTACTAAGAAATGGGTGAATTCTTACCTTAAATCCGTAATAAAACCAAGAAATGGGTGTTAATCTAGCTTGTCAAGCTCCCACAAACTTTACTTTTAAACTTCCACACTATTTTAGAATTTAACTATCAAGAGTCAAGATGAAAATGATCAAAATGGGCCAAAAGAGTGAAAAGAACTGCTATTTATTGCAGAAAATCTGCAATAGCATTTTTTTGTTGGTTGATCGAACTTCGACGGGATGTTCGGGATTCGTTCGGAGTCCGATATACACAAACGAATTATGCAACCATACTAAATTCGATGTTCCAGACGCGATGGCGATACCAGATTTTCCAGAAAATGTCGTTTTCACAAAATTGACCCTTGAAATCCGAAATCACAATTTTCCAAATCGAGGGTCGAAAGGAGATTTAAAAGCCGTAAAATTATACCAAACATGCTAACACCCTAAAATCGACATTCCGGATTTGCTGGCAAAGTCAGATTTTTCATCCGAGATCGTTTCGCTCAAATGTGGGTTCCATACATATATTTCGAATTTTCTAACTTTCAAACCAATAGGTTGAAATGAGCTCGGGTGAATCGGGACCTGAACCAAAGGTCTATCTAGCCTAAAATCGATATTTCGGAGCTGCTGGCGCAGTTCGTTAAGCCACACGTCCCACGGATAAAAAAATATCCATATAAGTCCAAAATAAGACTCTCGAAGCCATAAAAACCACAATATTGCATAAATGATACCAAAATAAATCGAAAATCATGTCAATGACTCCTATACCCCAGAAATATCATAATGCAACTACGGGGAGGGGTAAAACAGTCAAATCACACAAAATCACAAATTTCATTAAATTTTTAGGTCGTTACATCATCCATTACTAAAAATCTAGTTCGTCATCGAACTAACTCAAGGAAATACCTGAATCAATGAAAAGCTAGGGATAGGAACTACGCATATCAGATTCACCCTCTCAAGTAGCTTCATCTACAAGTCGATGTTGCCACAGGACCTTAACCACAAGGATCACTCTAGAGCGCAACCGCCTAACATCCCTAGCCAAAATGGAAATTGGTTCCTCAACAAAGGACAACTGCTCATCTAACCGAACCGAATCCCAATGAATGATATGAGACTATCATGAATATAGCAATGAAGCATAGAAACATGAAAACTGAATGAACAACTGATAGATCAGGGGAGCAAAGCCAACTCATAGGCCACATCACCAATAGTCCGAAGAATCTCAAATGGACCAATATACCTGGGGCTAAGCTTGCCCCTCTTCTCAAACCTCATCATACTCTTCATGGGTGAAACTCGAAGAAAAACACAATCACCAACACCAAATCTCAAGGCACGAAGCCTACGATCAGCATAATGCTTCTGCCTACTCTGAGCCACTCTAAGTCTATCCTGAATGATGCGGACCCTATCCAAAACTTACGAAGCTAGACCGTACCTTAAGGTCTCACCATATAAACATTAAACCAACCTACTGGGAACGACAACGCCTACCATACAACGCCTCAAAAGGAGCTATATCAATATTGGAATGGTAGCTATTACTATATGCAAACCCTGCTAAAGTCAAATGCTAATGCTGCTCCCACTGGCCACCAAAATCCATCGCGCACGCGTGAAGCATATCCTCCAAAACCTGGATAGTCTGCTCTAACTGGCATCAATCTGGGCGTGAAACGCTGTGCTAAGATCGACCCAAGTACCCAACTCATCCTGAAAAGTCTTCCAAAAGTGAGATGTGAACACAGGACCTCGATCTGAAATAATGGACACCGACACACCATGAAGACGCACAATCTCACGAATGTAGATACAGGCCAACCTCTCGGTACTGAATGAGACCTAAACCAAAATAAAATGAGTTGACTTGGTCAATCGATCCACGATGACTCAAACACTGTCAGAACTATGAGTTGTACGAAGCAACCCAGTCAGAAAGTCCATAGTGATTCATTCCCGCTTCCACATGGGTAACCTCTGAAGCAATCCACCAGGCCTCATATGCTCGGCCTTCACCTACGGACAACATAGGCAACGGGCCACAAAATTCGCTATATCTCGCCTCTTACCACCCCACCAGTAGTGCTGCCTCAAATCACAATACATCTTAGTCACACATGGATGGATAAAATAGCTAGAACAATGGGCCTCCTCCAAGATCAACCTAATCTGATCACCACTCTCGGCACATAAACTCAGCCCCCAATCCTCAAAACTCCATCTGAATCAAGTGAGGCTTCCTTAACCTCTCCACTCAACATCTTCTCTCGAATCAACCTCAATCCAACATCGTCAAATTGATGAACTCGAATCTACTCCATCAAAGAAGATCTAACCTCCACAAATGACAAAACACGCCCAGGTGTCGAAATATCAAGTCTAACCATATGGTTAGCTAAAAATTGGATCTCTAAGGTCAAAAGCCTCTTCTGGGTCAAAAGATGCGCCAAGCTACCCATGCTAGTTGACTTCTGGCTCAAGTCATTTGTAACCATATTAGCCTTGCCCTGATGGTACAGAAAGTCAAGTCATAATCCTTAAGCAAATCAAGCCAGCAGTGCTATCTCATATGAAAATCTCACTGGTAAAGAAGTACCAAAGTCTACAATGATATGAGAAGACCTCACAACAAACTCTATACAAGTAGTGCCTCTACAACTCAAGGCAAACACAACTGCGCACAACTCTCAATCATGGGTAGAATAATTCCTCTCATGAGGCTCTAATCTTGACGAGACGCATACACAATTACCTTGCCCTCCTACATCAACACAACACCTAACCTAACACCTGAAGCATCACAAAAGACAATAAAACCCACGCCCTCCTTGGACAAAGCCAATATAGAAGCTGAAGTCAACAAATCCTTGAGCTTTTGGAAGCTCGCCTCACAAGCATCAGACCACTTGATAGAAATTTTTTTCTGAGTCAACTTGGTCGACAAAGCTGTAATGGAAGAGAAACCCTCAACAAAACACTAATAATACCCAGCCAAGCCAGTAAAACTCCTAATCTCGGTGGCAAAGTAGGTCTAGTCCAATCACAAACCGCTGCAACCTTAGCTGCATCAACCATAATACCTCGCTTAGTCATCACATGATCCAAGAAAGAAACTGACTCCAACCAAAACTCGCACTTAGACAACTTAGCATACAACTTCTTATCCCTCAATCTCTAAAGCATAATCCACAAATGCTCCTCATGCTTAACCTCACTCTTGGAATAAACCAAGATATCATCTATAAATAATATAACAAAGGAGTCAAGATACTGTTGAAACACCCAGTTCATCAACTCCATGAATGCGGCAGGGGAATTGATCAACCTAAAAGACATGACCAAGAACTCATAATGACCATATCGAGTCCGAAAAGCAGTTTTCAAAATATCCAAAGATCTAATCCTTAACTGGTGATAACTGAACCTCAAATCAATCGATGCGAGGAAGAGGACTTATTCTTAACCATCACCTTGTTCAACTGTTGATAATCAATACACATCCGTATAGACCCATTCTTTCTCTTCACAAACAAGACAGGCACACCCCAATGTGAAATACTAGGTCGAATACATCTCTTATCCAATGACTCCTGCAACTGATCCTCAGCCCCTTCAGCTCTGCTGGGGCCATCCTATAAGGAGGAATAAAAATGGGCTTGGTGCCCGACTCAACATCAATAATAAAATCAATATCTTGATCCGAAGGCATACTAGGTAAGTCCGTAGGGAACACCTCCATAAACTCACGAACAACACGGACAGAATCCAAGGAATGAGGCGAAACAACACTTGTGTCACGAATATGGTCCAAGTAATACAAACATCCCCTCTCAACCAATTTACGAGCCTGAACATAAGATATGACCCTCTTAGGACCCGAATGAAGTGTACCCTTCCAAGCTATTCTTGGCTCACTCTACGAAGCTAAAGTCACAGTCTTGGCATAACAATTTAGGACGGCATGAGAAGGAGCCAACCAATCTATACCCAAAATAGCATCAAAATTGATCATGTCTAATACAAGCAAGTCTATCAAAGTCACACGCTCGGCATAAGTCACAACACAAGATCGATGCGCCTGATCCACCACTAAAGAATCACCTACCGGGGTAGATACACGAATAAGCATGGAAAGAAGCTCAGTAACAGAATGAAAACCCGGCGCAAAATACACAGATGCATAAGAGAGTCGATCCAGGATCAAATAATAAGATGCAGGTCTAAAACAAACGGAGCGGTACCTACGATCACAACATCTGAAGCCTCCGCCTCAAATCTGACTGATATAACGTAACACTATCCACGACTACCAACTGGCTGAGTAGCCCCACGACCACCAACACGGCTCTACCATTTCTACCTATTGCACATTTGGTAGAACCCCTTCCTTTCACAGTTGAAATAGGAGTAGCTCTAAACACACAGTAAGAACAGTCCTTAGCCATATGGCCAACCCCATCACACACATAGCAACCTCTATGACCAGTCTCAACAAGAGAAAGTACAACTAAGCCCGAACGGTCACCCTGAACTGCTGATTTAGAAAATCCACCAGCTGAACTCTATAAAGTCACCTGCACTGGCCTACCATGACATCCACGAGAACCTCTAAAATCTCTACCTCGAGAGGTCCGACTCCTGAACTTACCAAAATGATGCACCCTCTTGGCGCCTCCCTGAGATGCACTAAGAATAACCTCTGTCATCTTAGCATAATCCACAATACTCTAAAAAGAATCCCTAATCACAATCATCTGAGACGTAACCAACTAAAGAGAGACATTCAAACCCTTTACAAACTTCGTATCTACTCAAACTCGGTGGAAATACTATCATAGGAATATTTGGACAGGGTATGAAAGCATGCCTCATACTCAACAACTGTCATGGAGCCCTGCTCCAAATGATCAAACTCGTCCTGCATACTATCTCTCAAATTGAAAGGCACAAATCTCTCCAGAAAGGCATCAACAAACTAATCCCATGACAACTCAGGAGCATCAACAAGCCTACAACCGACAAATGATATCCACTAATTTCTCACAACATCTCTTAACTGATAGTAGCATAAGCAACTCAATTCGCGTAGAAAGAGTGAAACACAACTCAGAATACAAGGTATGAAAGAACTTCACGCGATACAGAATGAAATGAGGAAAGTTTCCTAAAGACGTCCTATAGCCTCTCGAAGATAGATACGGACGTCTACGTACCGATCTGCGAGACTCTATTAGACATCCCGTTCTTACACCATTGAGACCAATGAAACCTGGCTGCTCTGATACCAATTTGTCACAACCCAAAAATGAGGGTCAAGATGACACTTGTCGCGGCATACCTTGACAAGTAAGCCTATCACCCAAACTGATATGAAAAGAATAAAAGACAGAAATATCGTACGGTAAGGCTTCTAGAATGAAGCCGAATCATGTAAGTAATCATAACAATACAGAAAGAACTTATCCAAAACACCAATTATGTCCAAAACCAGGTGTCAATAGTGTAAGAACTACTAATACAATCCAAGAGTCAAATGTATCAAAAAAAATAACCACAAAGGAATAATAACTGTCTCCGAATACTAATAAAGACATAACTATAAAAAGATAAACGTGAACTTCGGATGCATGAATGTCCAATCCGCTACCTTGGAAGCTCCAACAATCACCTGAGTCAATCAAGCTGAGGCGCACTCGAGCTAAGACCTACATTGAAAGGGCGCAGTAGGCATGAGTACGGTCCACTTGTACTCAGTAGGTATCATAGGCCGACCAAGCAAAGTAGTACATAAAGCATACAAAATATACACTAAGATCACGTCACCTGCAATCAGGAAATGTCCCACAACGGTAGCCCACATCGCTTGCACTAACAGTTCTAATATATCTCACATATATTACAACAACACATCAAGATATTGAACACAAGTATACATTATGTCAAATATAAATAGAACAAAAGAGAACACGTAGATACAAGATCATCAAATACAAGTAAAGGGAGGTAACACAAATACATAGATGACAAGTCAATAAAGCAATACAACACGACATAAACACAATAAAGTAAGTGCAATGTATATGATGATGATGACGCACGAGGTCGTTGCACAACCTCCGGGATCGTCGCACAATCCCTGTATACACCTACGGAGCTAAAACTTTCCGACGTAGGACCTATGGGGGGTTCGTCAACCCATATACAATCGACATATCTCATATCTCCTTTCCGGCATATCCCTCGGAAAGAGTTTTATAAGGTGTTACAATATTTTTTTAAAAAAGTGTTGCTAGTGTTTCTCAGATGTTGTCACAGTGGTACCAATGTTTCATGAATGAGTATGATATGAAGATGTAATGCTCACAACCAATCAGAATGAGTATTTCCACAACCAATCACATGATATACTTCCATAACCAACCACAATGATACATTCCCACAACCATATGAGCCAATATCCACTTATTATTTTCGTTTCATCCATGAATTTCCACGTCTCATATGCCAATAAAGTATGATATAATCATAATACACCAATGATACCACATTAAACAACACAATGCAATTATTCACATGTATTCAAGGCTATCAATATCACATAGGACCCCACACAGTTAAACATATCACATAATATCTCAATGTCGACAATACATCACATATAGGCCCCCACACGGGCACAACACATAGATAGCCATTTTTCATGATTAGTTTTCACCCTTAACATGTATTTTGTACCATCATTTACTACCCAGCCTAGTCTGAAGAGTTAAGCCATAACCTACCCCTAAAGCCGAAATCGGTCCGCTACTCTTGAACCCGCGACCTTACTTTTCACGAACAATCTCGAACTCTACTAAAAACATCAAATATGAAATATATGCGTCAAAACAAAATCAACGACACCCATATTGACTACTTCTAGTTCGGGGTCAAAATGGGCCCCCAAAATGGGTTTCCAAAAAAAAAGGAAAAAATCAGAACTTTACTTCAAAAATATGTTCCCCATATTTTTAGTAACCTACAGCTGAAACCTCAAGTTAAATCGAGTAAAAAACGGGGTTCAAATCGAAGAAAATCCATTTTTGAGCTTTACCGGGTAAAATCTTTAAAATCTAGATTAAAATTAAGAATCGGAGTTGTTTTGAAGGTTAAATTGATGAAAAACTTGTAATTATAATATAAAAATATTATTCAAGTGAAAATGAGTGAAAATGAGGTTTAAAATCAAGCCTAAAATTTTTGGGATTTTGAAAATTAGCCTAGAAATTACTAAGAAATGAGTGAATTCTTACCTTAAATCCGTAATAAAACCAAGAAATGAGTGTTAATCTATCTTGCCAAGCTCCCACAAACTTTACTTTTAAGCTCCCACACTATTTTAGGGTTTAGCTCTCAAGAGTCAAGATGAAAATGGGCCAAAAGGGTGAAAAAATCTGCTATTTATTGCAGAAAATCTGCAATAGCATTTTTTTGTTGGTTGATCGGACTTCGACGGGGTGCCCGGGATTTGTTTGGAGTCCGATATACACAAACGAACTATGCAACCATACTAAATTCGACGTTCCAGACGGATGAAGATACCATATTTTTCAGAAAATATCGTTTTCACAAAATTGACCCCCGAAACCTGAAATCACAATTTTCCCAACCGAGGGTCGAAATGAGATTTAAAAGCCGTAAAATCATACCAAACATGCTAACACA
>NC_061116.1:176883103-176904602 GCF_002878395.1 Capsicum annuum
AATGAGATTTAAAAGCCGTAAAATCATACCAAACATGCTAACACACTGAAATCGACATTCCGGATCTGCTGGCGAAGTCGGATTTTCCATCCGAGATCGTTTCGCTCAAATATGGGTCCCACACCCATGTTTCCAATTTTCCAACTTTTCGACCAATAGGTCGAAATGAGTTCGGGTGCATCGGGAACCGAACCAAAGGTCTATCTAGCCTAAAATCAATATTCCGGAGCTGCTGGCGCAATTCGTTCAGCCATCTGTCGTATGGATCAAAAGATATCCACATAAGTTCAAAATAAGGCTCTCGAAGCCATAAAAAATCACAATATTGCATAAATGATACCAAAATGCATCGAAAATCATGCCAATCACTCCCACATCCCAGAAATATCAGAATGCAACTACCGGGAGGGATAAAATAGTGAAATCACAAATTTCACATATTTCATCAAATTTTTAGGTCGTTACAAACTTAGTGTTGACTCATGAATAATAGACTCAGGAGCCTTACACCACATGACCTACAATAAAGACTTACTAAAAAATGTTAACACTTCACCTTGTCCCTTCCGGGTCAGTCCACCAAATGGATACAAAGGTAAAGTTACTGAAGTTGTTGATGTATCTTTGTCACCAACTTTAACATTGCATAGAGATTTGTTTGTGCCTAGTTTTAATTCAATTGATTTTTGTTCATTGCCTGGTATTGCATCTCAAAGGCATTATTGGTTTCAACAGTGTTTCTTGCTTACTGCAGGGCCCTTCACTAAAGAACTCTTCGGAGATTGGTAGAGCAAAGAATGGACTATATTTTTTCATGTTAAGTGTCACAATTACTGCCCTAGCATTACCGATCATGGTGCGTCTACACGGTTTATATTTTTGGGTTATTTTTCTCCTACTTGTACTGATGAGACTCCTAATTTTCACTCTCCTTCGTTAGTAAACTTTCCTTATGCATATAATAACAGTCGATTCTTCTTCAATTTCTTTTTTATCTTCAGCTTTTCATAGTAACACGATTGAACACTTATGGAACAATACATTAGGCCATGTACCTTTTGTGAAAATGAAAGATATCTCATCTATTCCCCTTTAATTCACTCCTAAATAACCTTTCACATGTAGTGTTTGCCCCATAGCTAAACAGATCAGAACTCTTTGCCCCCAAAGAACCAACATTTCAAAAAAGCATCTTTGAGATACTACATATGGATTTAGGGGGCCCTTACTATACACCTACTCATAATAACAAAATTTCTTCATTACCATGGTTGATAATTATAGTATATCAACATGGACTCAACTGTTGAGGTGCAAAAGTAATGTATTACAGACAGTAAAATCTTTTGTATCACTCATAGAAAATCAGTTCTACACGTAAAATATTAAGATCTGATAATCGTCTGAAATTTACAAGTTATGAAGCTACAAGATTTTTCAAAGAAAAAGGCATCATTCATCAAGAAGGGAGTGTAGTAGAGAGGAAACATAAGTATTTGTTAGAAGCAACCAGAATACTTTTATCAATCAACATTGCCAATGAGACATAGAGGTGAGTGCATTATGACTGTTATCTATCTCATAAATAGATTACCTTCAAGGTTGTTACATAATAAATCCCCTTTTGAAATGCTATACAACACCAAACCTACCTATTCTCACCTTAGAGTTTTTGAATGTCTTTGCTTTCCAACCACTTTGAAATCCCATAAGGATATATTTGAACCAAGAACCACACCTCACATTTTTGTTTGCTATCCTTTCAACACAAAAGGATATAAGGTACTTGACCTGTACAACAAGAGGATTCATGTTTCTAGGGATGTTTTGTTTCATGTATACATATATATATATATATATATATATATATATATATATTCTATTGCTCCTTCTAGATCAAGTTTACCCTTTATTTTGCAACTTATTACTGGTTCTTCTTTTTTGACTAGTTTAAATACTTTGATGATGTTAATTTATTGGATAAGGATACTTCAAGTTCAGTTCCAAGTCAGCCTATGCCTAATCATTCCACTAATTTATTACCTTCAACCAACCTATCCTTCTCTCCAACACTAGAAAACAATGGATCACCTACACTAAGTTCAAAACACAACTCAGCTCCCGAGGACATGTCTCAAGTCACTCCTGTAGAACCTAGAAGATCATGTAGGATCCATACCACCCCTGCTTACTTAAACCTTCTCTACTGTTCTCCTCAATAAACCTTCTCATGTTTGTCTCACTAGTCTCTGTCCAAATAGTCAACAACCGGTTAAAAATATCTCATGAGAATGAACCAAGCTCATATGAAGAGGTTGTCTTGAACCTTGCCTGGCAAATAACTATGACATAAGAGTTTGATGTATTATATTCTAACCACACTTGGAAATTAGTTCATTTACCTACATGAAAGAAAGTTATAGGCTACAAGTAGGTGAACAAGATCTGGCACAAGGCTGATGAAAATATAGAGAGGTTCAAAATATTGCTGGTGGTCAAGGGGGTATATTCAGGAGGCTGGGGTAGATTACATAAATATTTTCACCTATTGTGAAGCTAGCAACAATTAGGATACTTCTTAGCTTGGCTGTCAAAAAAGGTTGAGATCGTTACCAACTAGATATCAATAATACATTTCTCATGGTGATCTTCATGAAAAAATATGCATGGGCACTCCATAAGGGCTTTGTCCCGGATAGGGGGCTTTTTGTAAGCTAAAGAAGCGAGTATATGGCCTGAAACAGGCCAGTAGATAATGGTATGGTAAGTTGATAAGTTCATAATATTCAAAAGAATTAGTTCATAATATTCCAAAGGATAATCACACTAAGTGATTCATAATATTCCAAAGGATAATCACACTAAGTGATTACTCCCTCTTTTCCGAAAGGCAAAACCAATCCATGGTCTTTCTATGTTGATGATGTCAAATTGATAGGGACTGATTTAGAAGAAATCAAGTGACTCAAATCATTTCTACATGATCAGTTCAAGCTCAAAGATCTTGGATAACTTTGCTATTTTCTCGGGCTGGAGATTCTATATAGAGCAAATGGCGTTTTGATCTTATAAAGGAAATTTACAAATGATCTATTTTCAGAATTTGATTGCATCTGTCATAATAAAACCTCATCACCTCTAGATCCTATAATAAAGCTAAGCGACAACAAAGGCGTTCTTCTTTAAGATCCAACTTACTACAAGAAGTTAGTAGGCAAGCTCAACTTTTTGTAAAATACCAGAATGGATATTACTTTTAGTGTACAACATCTAAGCCAATATATACAAGAGTCAAGGGAACTGCTGTCACACCCTTTTTTTTACCGAAAAAGATTGATTTTAAAGTTCAAAAAGGTTTTAATTATAAAATGACAAAAGAAAATGTATTTCGAAAAAGGATTTTGTAATTAAACTCCAGAGTCGCCACTTGGCATTATTTGGTGTGCCAAGTCACCTTTTTAAATTCTTTTTTAGAAACAGTTGACTTTTAAAACTGATCCACGAATAGAGATTTCAGTTAAGGAATTCTGTTAACTGAGGAAAAGGTGTTAGGCACCCCTCGGTCCCGTGGTATGACCACATTCACTTTATCGAGTTATATCGACTAATATGACACTATGAAATGATAGACTCACAAAAGAAAACATACTCAAACAAACAAACAAAAACAATAATATCCAGTCCAATTAACACAGTCCCAAAATAAATAAATACTAAAACGAAAACCTAAACTAACTTAAACTATGCTCTACTCAATGCCTCGAACCTTGATCATGAACATCATCCGCATACATAATACTTCGGGATACCTTGATCATGAACATCATCCGCATACATAATACTTCGGGACATTCTCCGGTGAATAAGTATAATTTATCTTAGGGCATTCCCCGATAAAATGAATACATTTGAGTGAATGCGCTAAACTAAAACAATCTCAAATAAAGCAATTCAATCATTCAACAATCATCGAATTCTATGATTTGCCTATCCAACCTACCATTTGCCTATTAAATTCGACCTAAACATGCTACTATCAAGTGAAAACAAAATTAACACTTATCCATATTAATCAATAATCAATGAATTAAAGCAAATGAATCATATTTACCTTTATCAATTTTTCACTTTTCCCAAAGACTAAACTGTACACCCAGATTCTAAAATAATACTCTCTCCATTTTTTTTTAGTTGACCCTCTTTTTGAAAAAAATTGCTTCAATTTACTTGTCCAAGTTATAAAATCAAGACTATTTTACACATATTCTTCCCATTCTACCATTGACAGTATTAAATATAACTACACTTTTCAATTTTTTTGAAAATAACACTTTTATATTTTCAACGGAAAAGGGTCTAATATACCCTTCAACTATTGAAAATAGTACACAAATACCCTTCTTCCACCTTTAGGCTCAAAAATACCCTTCCATCCGTCTATTTGGCTCAAAAATACCCTTAATGTATTAGAAATGACCCAAAAATGCCCTTCTTCCTCTATTGGTTCAAAAATACCCCTCCATGCACCTATTTGGACCAAAAATGCCCTTAACATTAAATTTAAGTCCAAAAATGTCTCCCCTTTTTAACAAATTCTGATGTGAAATATAATTTTATTTAAATTAAATACATGACATTATTTTTATTGGTCCACATGTAATTAGACTCAAATTCATTCACAATTTAATGGTCCTCTTTTCACTAATTTTTTTAGTTGTATATAAAAATTTAAAAAGAATTAACTAATGTTTGAGTGCAAAATTAGAAAAGAATTCCTTAAATAGGATAATTAGTAAAGGGCAAATACTCTCATAGTTAATGATTATCTATGTGTGCTCAAATATTAGAAAACATATTTTAGGCAAAATTTTGAAGACTCTTAGTTCTTTTTAGGTTTTGAATTTTTTATATAAAAAAAAAACATGAAAGTAATTTAAGTCTTTATTTAATTTAGGTAAGAAAGCATAATATTTTACACTTCTATCCTTCTCCAACATGAAACCATAAAAATAGTAATAATACAAAGAAAAATAGTAATGATATATATATTAAAATGTAATTAAAAAAAAACACCCCTACGTGAAACCACAAAAAAAAAGTAATAACTTTTTTAAAAAAAAACATTCTCCCTTAGAAGACTTTACAATAGATAAAATCATTTAATCTTTTTCCTTATATATATTAAAATGTAATTAAAAAAAACACCCCTAAGTGAAATAAAAAAAATAATAATTTTTTTTTAAAAAAAACATTCTCCCTTGGAAGACTTTACAATAGATAGAATCATTTAACCTTTTTCCTTTAATTTTTATTTTATTAAATAAATATATAGAATGGAATTAAGAGTCCTAAAATATATAAATATGAAACCCGAAACATATAGGAAAATTAAGAGTCCTAAAATATATGGAAGGAAATTAAGAGTCCTAAAATAGAAAAAATATATTTCTTGAAAAAAAAAATTACCATAAATATAACTATTATGATGTACCATAAATTACTTGATAACTTGGTACCAACCTAAAACTAAAAAAATAATAATTAAAAAAAAAACCACCCCTGACGTAAAACCCACAAAAACTATATAATAATAAAAAATTATAATTAAAAAAAATCAAAAATAATATAATAATAAAAATTTGTAATTAAAAAACCCCAAAATAATATAATAATAAAATAAATTGTAACTAAAAAAAGCCCACCACTACGTGAAACTAAAAAAATAATATAATATAAAGAAAGAGACATTTTTTAACTTAAATTTAATGTTAAGGGCATTTTTTATCCAAATAGGTGGATGGAGGGACATTTTTGAACCAATAGAGGAAGAAAGACATTTTTGAGTTATTTCTAATACATTAAGGGTATTTTTGAGCCAAATAGATGGATGGAGGGGTATTTTTGAGCCTAAAGATGGAAGGAGGGTATTTGTGTACCATTTTCAATAGTTGAATGGTATATTAGACCCTTTTTCGTATTTTCAATACTATCTTTATGAGACTTTACTTTTTTTCTTGAGAAAATACCCAATTACCTTCCTGAACTATATCCAAAAAGATTATAACACACCTCAATTTAAAGGGGGTCCTATTACCCCTGAACTAACTAAAAGTGTAATTTTGACACTCTTAGTGCCTACGTGGCACATACGTGTGCCTACGTGGCACGTGGACACTTCAGTGTGTTGTGCCACGTAGACACTAAAGGTGTCAAAATTACACTTTTTATCAGTTCAGGGGTAATAGGACCCCCTTTAAGTTGAGGTGTGTCATAGACTTTTGGGTATAGTTCAGGAGTAATTGGATATTATCTATTTTTTCTTCTTTTCAAGACTTTACTTTTTTCTTCTTTTTAGAATTTGAAATAAAATTTAAAACTTTCAATAAAATACATTTGCCAAAAAATGCTTAACATAAAAATTTCATGTACATCAATACACGTTTTAATGAAGAAATAAGCAACATTTGTTGACCCTATTTGTTGAACTATAAATTTCAAATTTGCTAAATATTTGTAATCCTATACTCAACATTTGTAAAGTCTATAACTGAACGAACATACACGTTTTACAATCCTATACTCAATGATACATTTTTTTTTTAGATAGAGTAATATGGAATGGAGTATTCATGTTTTCACTTCTCAAAAAAAAAAATTAATGATTTATAAATGCTAGACATATGCATGCATGGTTGGAATAATTGCACCAATTTTCCATACTTACTTTATTAATCTTACAATATCAAGAAAGGTAAAACGGTAAAATATACCCTTAATTATTAAGTTTGTTAATGAGTGTGCCAAGGTTGAAAATGTCATTTAATTCGAAACGGAGGGAGTAATCCCATCACCATTTCTAGTAACCACAACCATTGTAAATTCAATATTATTATTCGCATCATGAGAAAAAAAAATTGAGAAGAGAACGATCAATCATGTACAAAAATAAATAATTAACTAAGAATAGGATAAGAGATGAACCTCATTGTTTTTAACCAAAAGAGAATTGGATTTATTTTCAAACACCACCATCGGAGCCCGTGAACGGCTGAAGGACCTCAAACAACGATCTAATTTTTACCCAAAATTCCATAACTGAAACCAAAATTGGGTGTTTGTCTGTTCACCGGTGGATTCCGGCGAGAATTGCTAGCGATTCACCGAAATGCAGAGATGAGTCGCGTCCGAACCGAATTTTGGTCGGTTTGTGGGTGGGTCTTTTGGTTGATTTTTCTGGATTTGATTAGGTTTTTGGAGAGGTGGAAGAGCTGGTGGCTTTATGAAGTTATTTTGCCGATGGAGATGGCATTTCCGGCGAGATGTTGTCGGAAAATTCGAGCACGTGGGATGTTGTTTCTCTCCTCTTTCCTTAGTCCATTTTCATTATTTTCTCCTACCCCATCTCTCTATCTATCAAATCCCCCTCTCTCGATATCTCTTTTCTCTATCTTTTTCTCTCATTTTCTGCTCAATTCCTTCATTGTTTCTCTCAGTCTCTTTCCGTTCTGTATATTTTTCCTTCATTTTCTGTTAATCTTTAATGTTGTTTGTTCTGTTATGGGTTTTTGCTTGATATTGATAATGGTGTTAATGGTTGTTTCCTTTTAAGTGCCCTCCCCTCTACTGTTTTTTTGATAGGGTGTGTGTATATAGAGTTATTGTGTGTGTGTGTGTAATTGAGAGAAAAATGTGAATTGAGGGATTGGGAGAGGGGGAGGGTACGTGGTATAGGGGGTGAGGAATTTTAATTGGGGTTATTTTTGTCCTTTTATGAAAAAGATATCAAAAAAAGCGGGGTGCATGGTAAAGTGAGGTAAATAGGTAAATTTACAAAATGGGAGGGTCAAATTTATGTGTCTACATCATGTCCCCCTTTATTCGTAAACACAAAGTTTTTTAGATAAAGAAGTAGATAACGAGATAGAATTTAACCCGATCATTATTTAAAAGAGGGAATAGAATGATAGAATGCGATCGAGTCTTGTTTTTGGATAACCTAGCTATCCCAGATTATATGGAAATTAGGTCATATGTAGTTTAAAAGGAGAGAGACTATACCGAGTTGGAGAGTTGAGTGAGGTCCCGTCGAGATTTCGGTCTGCGACTCTATCATTACATCAAAAATAAAAATTACAAGTTAACAAGATAAATGAAATTACAAAAATTCTATTTATGCAGCTTCTCCTGATTCTTGACTTGAGTCTTCAATGTTTTCAAAAAATGATAATATATTTACTTTTGTTTGGGTTGCATTTTTAAAAAATGCTTTCTCCCTACACTATTTGATATCAGATATGAACTTGAAAATTGGTCATGTTCTTCTGGTGGGACTTATGAACTTGACCTTGAACTTTAAAATCTTCATACAGGCTCCTGACGTGCAATTTAAAATCTTCAACCTATTCTTCAGGCAGACTCCAGACTTGCAATTTTTAATTCTTCACCTTATTTTCTAGGCAGGCTCCTAATTTGTGATTTCTTCAACTTTTAACTTATTCTTCAAGCGGGCTCCCGACTTGCTATTTCTTCAGCGTATTCTCCAGACGGGCTCCTAACTTGTAATTTCTTCTCGCTATTTTTCAGGCGGGCTCCTAACTTATAATTTCTTCATCCTATTCTCCAGGAGGGGTCCTGACTTGTTGTTTCGTCAACTTATTTTCTGAGCGGTCTACTGACTTATAATTTCTTCATCCTATTCTCCAAGATGGCGCTTGACTTGCTATTTTTTCACCCTATTCTCTAGGCGGGCTCCTGACTTGCAATTTCTTCAACCTATTCTCTAGGCGGATTCCAGACTTGCTATATTTTTGTCCTATTATTCAGGTGGGCTGGTGACTTGCAATTTCTAAACTTTGTCCTATTTTTCAGGCGGGCTCTTGAACTCTAAGTTAAAATTAGAACAAACGTGATCTCAAACATATATTATGATAAAAAAAGATCTCATTTTTTTTTTAAAATAAAGCCTTATTTTCTAGGAGAATCCAAAACTTAAAGTAAAGTTTCAAGAAACACGAATAAATTTTTGCCACAGTTTATCATCAAAAAAATTTTGTGAGTGTCAAACCAAATCATAACTACCTGCAAAAATGCATAATGCAATGATGAATCAATACTCTGATTAATAAATGCATCTCTTAAGAGTAAAATTGAATAATCAAGACTAAAAAGTGTGTATCTTAAGAGTAAAAGTGAGAGACTTTAATTAAATAGTTCATCTTTTAAGATTAACAACTCAAATTAGGAAGTGCATCTCCTAGTCAGAAAAGATGAAAGGCCCAAATTAGAAAGTGTCTCTTAGGGGTACAAGATGATGAGTTTTAGCATAATTATGACTACCAAACCTGTGCAGCAAAATTGTCTCTTGCATTTGTAGAAGAGAGGAATTTTACCTTCTGATAGTTAGGCTTTGAAGCCCTTGATTTGAAGGTAACCTATGTTCCTATTTCATATAAATAAAACTTATGATATAGAATATGGTGGCTGATTTGTGGCTTCAGATTCCGAGGTAATAGTTTTTGCACTTATCTTATTTAACTTGCTTCACACTGTTGACATGTGTCAATGCCTTGCTGCACCATTGATCCAAACTTAGATTATTAAGAGTGACTCTGAAATAAATACAATATCTCTATTTTGCTATGTCTCTTAGATAAACCCTTTGAACCTTGGTATTTTCACGAATTTTCAAACTTGTCTGTTGACAGAAACTTTCTACATGCCTTGTTTTGGCTTACAATCATGTTTCTTCATGCACTGGTATTTTGTATTGCTTTGTGCAATTGAAAAAGTTGGTAACAAGTTTAGAAATTTTTTTCTCACTTGTTTTGACATGGACTTGACTCACAGAAATAAAGAAATGATAATGTTTTCTATTCAGATGACAGACTCAAGAGAACAAAAATAAAAATATAGAGAAGAAAGAAAAGACAATGAATGTCTCTTTTTTCAAAAACATAGAAAAGAAAAACTTATCTGAATACGACAGTCAACTCTAATGATTATAACATGCATTTTGGATTAAACTTCCTGAACTTTACAGCAATTGTTTTGAGTTAATGAACCTGAGCCGGAGTTGCTTCTTTAAGTCCATTGCATTCATAGACCTCATTCGACTAGTGACGCCTGAAAGGTTTTCGCCAACAACCTTTCTCATTTTTATTTTTCTCGGGTCACTATTACCTTACGGTGCCCATGAGGGTTTTAACCAATAAGACTCTCTCATTTTTATTTTCCTAAGCTCACCATCACCTTACGATGTTTGTGAGGATTTTCACCAATGAGACTCTCCCACTTTCATTTTTCTCAACTCACTATCGTCTTACGGTGCCCATAAAGGTTTTTATAATAAGAATCTCTCATTTTATTTTCCTCAGCTCACTATCACTTTGCAATGTTTGTGAGGGTTTTCACCAGTAATACTCTCTCATTTTTATTTCTCTCAATTCACCATTGTCGTACGGTGCCTGTGAGAATTTTCACCAATGAGACTAATTTATTTTCATTTCTCTTAACTTTCCAACGCCTTATGGTGCCCATGAGGGCTTTCACCAATAAGACTCTCATTTTTATTTTTCTTAGCTCATTATCGCCTTGGGATGTTTGTGAGGGTTTATACCAATGAGACTCTCACATTTTATTTCTCCCTTGATTTCTTATGCTGATAAAGATAAGTCGTATCCAAAATACAACATCATATGTCCATCGCATGCTTAGCCTTAATATTGTCAAAAATTGATCTGAAGGTCTTTCTTTAGTTATAACGTAGCTTTTGGATAGGGTTGAAAAGAAAGAATGACATAAATCTCAAACGACACTTGAAGTGGGGGTGAGACTCACAACTTTTAGAATCGACTCAAGCAACAAAAATAAACTCTTGCCCCAGTTTATTTTAGATGAGACATTCTTTAGCTTTTACTTGGGCTGACCGAACTCCAGAGTAGGGTTGCCTGTGTATTTTGTCTTTGTAAGAACTAGGTCAAACATAGTTTAGACAACTTGTTCTTTTACTTGGATTTGGTTTCTTTTCTTCTTTCTCCCCTTTGAGACTTCTTTTGACTTTATTTTTCTTAACACTCTTATCTCTTTATTTTTTGACTCACTTTTTTTTATTGAACTTTTCTGACTCAATTCTTTTGCTCGACACTTTTCTCCTTTTTTTGAACTCAGAATGTGTGTTACTTATTCTTTTGCACTTGTCAAACATACAAATCCACCTTTGTTGTACACACCTCATATCGGGTGACTCATACTTTAGCGAAACAAATTTTCTTTTGTTTCTCTTGACATGGGAGATCATCCATCCACTGTTTGATCCAATTCAAAATGATTGAGATGTGACTTTCAATTAATGACCAAGTTATTCTTGTGATTCTCAAAATAATTGTCTTAATTTATTCAAGTAATACTTCAACTCGATCACCAAATGTCTCAAAAATCTACTCATTTTCTCAAATGCTCTTTTTCTAACTGTAACATTCTGATTCAATGCTTCATGATTAAACTGGATTTTAAGATCTGACTAAAATTCTGCAAGTATGCCATATCACTAAAACCAACATAAAATATTCTGTATAAAGAAAACAAACAAACAACACATATTAAAAAGCAAAAGAAAAAGGGACACTCCATTTAGTTGAAAGGAAAAATATAAAGGTTTAAACATAAACGATAAATAAATAAAAGCAAGATAGATTCTGAACTACAACCCTGAAATAATTCGAATAACAGAAAAGATAACAAAACAAACTACCAAAAATTCTTCCTAGTAAGGAAAGGAGTGTCTTCCCAATGGCTGAGCTTGACATCTTAGCCACTGATTTGCACATCATCATGACTAGAGCTTTCATCACCGTTAAGTACGTTTCCCTCAACAAATAAGTTCTGGATCCTCATGCCTAACTTATTGCTTTCCACGTATTGTGCATTATTGTGTGTTGGTGAAGAATTTTGTATGACGCTCTTAGTGTCAATGTATTGCAGTACAATAATTTTTTATTGAACCGTTCTTTATATTTCTCTTTTCAAAGTATGACAATCTTTAGTATTGTGATCCTAAATATTAGAATGATATGCACATCATACATTAGGATCAAAATATCTTGAATAAGGGTCAAGAGTATACCCGATGAGAAGAGTAATCATGCCCCACTGTCTTAATTTTTGGAACAAATTGGTATAGGATTCCATAATTAGTGTGACATTATCCTTTGGATTCTTCCTCTTTACAAACTCTGGCCTGTACTGAAACTTAGATTTAGAGGTATCTTGATAAATATGTGGGGGTCGAGGACGATTTTGAGGGATCAGTGCATGCCATTGTGCATAAGAAGATGGATGAGTAAGATTGGTGCATTGTTCAAAGGATACTGAGGAAGATGAATAGAATATTTTGAATTTTGAAGAGATAAACTTTGTTGTAGATGAGTTCGTGGATCTGGTGTATAAACTCGGGGTTGAGGATGAAAGTATTGGTGAGTTGGACCTCTCAAGCTCTGTTGTGTCCCCGACACAACAATAGCTCTATTTTTTTCTTCAGTTCTCCTAAATTGATTGTAATATTATTCCAAGTGTCTCACATAATCCTCGTGTCCCTCATGCTCCTCAAATTCCATCTTAAAGCTAGGAGGAAGATTAATACTTGAAATCATGCCTCACTCCTTATATGAAACATCATCATAACCCATAAGTCCTAGAGAATTTTTCATAACCTTTTCTACATTCTTCATTTTTCTAGCCATTTTTTCTCGCTCTTCTATCATTCCAAGCTTCTTGGTAAGAAATTTCGGTGGTCCAATTAACTTAGATTTAGGCTCATGAGTATAACAGTGATTATCAAGATTACTGAACATATACTCACTAGTAGATTGGGAAAACACAATTCCTGGGCGGACAACCAAGATAGGAGTCTCAATAGAGGGTTGACCAACACAAGCATGAATAGTAAGTGGTGTTGTAGATATGGTAGGTTTATACTAAGGAGATAGGTAATGAATGCTGGGCGCATTCGAATGTTTTCATAAATTCTGGTACATGTTGTGGTGCATCAACAACAGTAGAAAACTGAGTTTGCAACTTTGATGAAAAACTAAAGATATTTGTTAGATCAATAGAGGGAAATGGGGAAGGAGGCAATCCACTAGCCCAAACTCGGTGCATTTCCGTCATTTGTTGCCTTAATCTCAAAATCTCTTACTTTAAACTCTCATTTTCCTGACTCTGTCTGATCCATGATGTCATTATTAATATCCTTATTAGACATAACTAGCTCTTCCTTGGATTTGGTGTAGTATGGAGGACCAACCAGAATGCCACAAACCAACCACCTTAAACTAACCAAACAATAGATATAAAAAATGTGTTAGAGTTCAACACTTTTTCAAAATCTTTTTCCTCTTATTTTCTTTTTAGACAAGATCACCGAATCCTAGAAAGACGCCTACGTATCTCACTCCAGAGGGGAGAATCATGTGTGCGTAGTTCGTGAATTTTTGCACAAAATGGCCAATCAAACTCCATTTCTTTCCCCCTCTTTTTTGATAAAGTTTTAGAGAAAAAGAAAATAACAAAATTTCAAAAGTAGATGAAAAGATTTTTGAATTTTCCAACTTTAAATTCCCTATGCAAAATGAAACCTATGATTATCAAAGAAATTTTTTTTTGTATTTTCATATGAAGAAATGCATGGCTTAACTAATCTAAACTGAAGAGGAAAAGGGTTTTTTTTTCTTTTTTTTTTTCAAAAGATATTGACAAGAATCTTTTTGAATTTTCGATTTTGAATTTTAGTCAAAAGTAAAACCTAAAATTATCAAAGAAAAGATCTTTTATTTTTTTGTATTTTTTATTTGAAACACCACGTGAAACAACTAATGGAGAGTAAGATATTTTTTTCTTTTATTGTTATTTTTCAAAAGATATTGACGAAAAATCTTTTTGGATTTTCGATTTTGAATTTCATACTTAAATGAAACCTAAAACTACTAAAAAAATTTCTTTTCTATTTTTCTTTTTAAATATGTATATGTGACACCAACTCTAAATAAAGCGAGAAATTATTTTTTTTGGGGAATTTTTTAAAATAAGATCGTTGAACACTAGAAGGGCTGCCTATGTATCTCATCCTCGAGAGATGAGAATTAGGTGTGCATAGTTCACTTAGATTGGACAATCACACATTAACTAATAGACTGAATTCCGATTTAAGATATGACCAAAATAAATGATGAAACACACAATAATTTTTTTATGCGTTTTTTATTTGAAATTTCATATAAAAATAAATCAAAAATTACGAACGAAAAATCTTTTGGTATTTTCATATGAAATTATTCAAAAATAAAGCACCAACAAAAATAAAATATTTTTTGAAATTTTGATATAGAAAAACATGAAAACACTAAAAGAAAAATCTTTTTGGCATTTTCATTATATAAAATATACAAAGCTTCTAAAATCTTTTTGAATTTTCTTCTATAAATATATATATATAACTCCTATCAATTTTTTTTTTTTGAAATTTTCAAGTTGTGAATGCATGCTAAAAAAACAAAGGAAATTTTTTTTTGTTTTTTTAAGAAAAAACATGCAAAGGGTAAAATCTTTTTTTTTGAATTTTTTTATTGTCAAAATAGAAGTCAAAGAGAAACTCTACAAACTACGAAATTCTCTTCTTCTTTTTTTACTTTGATTTTTTGGTACTTTTTTTTCCTTAATCACCCTTGTCTAAATACACATTTTCCAACAACTTTAGCACATGTCTCCCTAAATTAGTCCATCAAATCACCTTTTTACCTTCAAATAGGTAATAAGTAGCACATAGGGATGCTTAGGGATAAGTCTCTCACAAAGGACCAAACAGGTCCCATTAGATCTCAACAAGATGCAATTAAGAATAATCTAAACACCGACCTAGGCTGAGGTTCAACTAACAATACTGTTCGGGGGAGCATATAGTCGATGGTGGCTGTGATTGTTTTTCACCCACTCCATACGTTCGGCAGCTCCCTTTCCTAAAATAAAGGTGATTCGATGAAGGTTTATGTACATGATGTGTGCTTTGAGACTTGTTTCAAAAAAGTGACTTGGGGTAATGAATATGGTGTCAGATATAAAGCGGTAAAACATAAGGAAAAACTATAAACACATAGCATGTGGGCACCCAACAATGGTAACAACAATAACACAAACAAACGTCTATACACATATAGTGCCAAACTAAACCGATAGAATTCAACAATGAAACTCGAATTCTAAAAATTTCTAGCAAGGTCGCCAGAGCTGTCACACCCCTATTTTTATAAAAAAAGATTAATTTTAAAGTTCGAAAGAGTTTTAATTACTAAAGTGACAAAAGAAAATGTATTTCAAAAAAGAATTTTGCAATTAAACTCCAGAGTCGCCGCTTGACATTGTTTGGTGTGCCATATCACATTTTTAAATTTCTTTTTAAAAAATAATTGACTCTTAAAACTGATCCATGAGCATAGATTCCGGTTAAGAAATTTTTTTGACCGTGGAGAAGGAGTTAGGAACCCCTCGGTCCCTTGATTCGACCATGATCTCTTCGCCGAGTTATATCAGCTAATATGACACTATGAAATAATAGACTCACAAAAGAACACATATGCAAACAAACAAACAAACAAAGTTTTAAAAAATAATGTCCAATCCAATTAATACAGTCGCAAAATAAAAAAATATTGAAATGAAACCTAAACTAACTTAAACTACCCTAAACTATGCTTTACCCGATGCCTCGAGCCTTGATCACGAACATCCTCCGCATACATAATACTTCGGGGCATTCCCCGGTGAATAAGTACAATTTATCTCGGGGCATTCTTTGGTAAAATGAATACATTTGAGTGAATGTGATAAACTAAAACAATTCCAAATAAAGTAATTCAATTATTCAACAATCATCGATTTTTATGATTTTCAAACACAACCTACCATTTGCCTATAAAATTTGACCTGAACATGCTACTATCAAGTGAAAACGAAACTAACACTTATCCGAATTAATCAACAATCAATGAATTAAAACTAACTGATCATATTCACCTTTATCGATTTTTCACTTTTCCCAAAGACTACATTGTATACCAAGATTCTAAAATAATAATCCCCATCACCATTTCTATCAACCACAGTCATTGTAAATTCAATATTCATCATTCACATCATGCACAAGATAGACAAAAAATTGAGAAGACAACAATCAATCATATGCAAAAATAAAGAATAGCTAAGAATAGGATAAGAGATGGACCTCAATGTTTTTAGCCAAAAGAGAATGAAATTTATTTTCCACCACCATTATTGGAGACCGCCATCGGCCGAAAGACCTCAAGAAATGATCTAACTTTTACCCAAAATTTCATAATTGAAACAAAACTGAGTGTTGGTCTGTTCACCAGTGGGTTTTGCCAAGAATTGTCAGCGATTCACCAAAATGTAGAGATGAGTCATGTCTGAAAAGAATTTTGGTTGGTTTGAGGGTGGGTCTTTTGATCAATTTGTATGAATTTGATCGGATTCTTAGAGAGGTGGAGGAGCTGATGGCTTTACGGAGTTAGTTTGCCAGTGGATATGGCGTTTTTGGCGAGATTTTGCTGAAAAATCCAAGCGCATGGGTCGTTGTTTCTCTCCCCTTCCCTCAGTTTATTTTTTCACTGTTTTCTCCTACTCCCCTCCGTCTATCTCTCAACTCCCCCTCTCCCAATCTCCTTCTCTTGTTTACCCTCTCTCAGTTTCTGTTCAATTCCTTCACTATTTCTCTCTTAATCTCTATATGTTTTGCACATTTTTCTCCTTTTTCTATTAATATATAATGTTGCTTGTTTTGTTATCGATTGTTGCTTGATATTTGTCACACCCCTATTTTTTACCGCATCCGACCCCGCTAGGGAGTTGGTTTTAGAGAAAATAGGTTTTTCCAATTAAAGTGATGTTTTGAAAAGGGATTATTAATTTTACAGAGTCGCCACTTGAAATTGAGTTTGGGTGTTTCAAGTTACCTTATTGAATCCCTATTCAAAAGAAAATGACTCAAAATTTTAGTCTGCGGTATAGAAATCTGGATAAGAAATTCTGTTAACCGAGGGGAAGGTGTTAGGCACCCCTCGAGTCTCGTGGTTCTAGCACAGTCGCTTTAATGACTTATGTCTGGCTTAAATTAATCTCTTGGATACATAATATTTGTTAGCCTAAAAGCTTCTTACATCCTACTTTGAATTTATTTTAAATTATTTAATTATATTAATTCGTGGCTTGCCAGTAGCAGTACTTTTCGGTCATACCACAAGTTTTGATACATTTCTCGTGCCTTTGAGGCCTTTATGGATCGTCCCATTTTTCTAGTCTAAATAAGCACCTAATAGGTTTAGAATCTACCCAACCCGATTCAAACGGCTTCAAAAGGTAAGTTAATTTATTATAACGAATGGTCGGTAGCAGGGCTTTCCAACTTCATCGTTAATCTTCACTGGTATATTAAATATTAATTATTTAGAGGCTAAGAACCTAACTCATTATTTTATAAATTCACTCTTACAGTTGGTTTTTTCCTCTCCTTTCTTTTCTCGATAATGGGGTTTAGAATAAATCCGCATCCCATTAATGGCATAAACATAGTATTGTCAAAAGAATATTAAAATAATAAAAAAAAGGTGCAAATCCGTGTGAAAGGCATGGGGAGCGTGATTTATTTTCCCTATTATATGATGTAACTTCACTAGAGATAGTGTGAAGTCATATAGAGGACTCTTCATATTGACCGCCTCTTTTTATTTATCAAATGAATCATTTATATAACGAATCGTGAAATGTGACAAAAACGATGGAAATATTTTCTTTTCGCTTGTAACGCTCCCTTACAGTTTTTTTTATATTTTTATTTTACCAATTGCAACGGGTCTTGAATAAATTCGCAACCCGTCTTGTTAATCCTCATACTAAATAAAAAAATATTTCGGGCCTTTTATTTTGATCTATGCCGAGGAGTGTTTGATTTTAACGATTAACATGAAGAACTCTCTATTATAAACCTTTCCAGGAAGTAAGATTGACAACCTAAACTAAAAGAAAATTATGAGCAAGACAACTTGAAGGTTGATACAATATTAATCAAATGAAAAATTTAAACAAGTGACTAGGACATTAATTAAAGAGCATACAAATTCTTGAATCATTTGTCAAGTAAGACAAAACCAAAACCAACAAAAGTATACTAAACCGCTGCACATCAAACTAGCCCAAAAGCCAACTTAAAAAAAAGGGAGTTTCTGGAGCCGAACAAAAACAAATCTTACACTAAACATACGACTAGAAAGAAACCAAAATTAATCAAAGAGACATAGCTTACTA
Organism: Capsicum annuum; assembly: GCF_002878395.1. NCBI lineage: Eukaryota > Viridiplantae > Streptophyta > Magnoliopsida > Solanales > Solanaceae > Capsicum > Capsicum annuum. The sequence continues at coordinate 176,901,470 of NC_061116.1, forward strand.
ACGTAATGATGCTATCAAAATATTATTAAGGTCACTTTTTGCCCAAAATATGATATTTTACTCCATTTACGTGAAGATGCCAACAACTTAGTGGTAAACAATAATAAACAAATACGAGACAATGCATATTAGGCCACTTCCGGGTCGAATAATCAAATCAAGAACACGAGAATACTAAAGAAAAACGGAGTAATTAAAGCATGTCATGACATAATTGTGTAACGATTACATATTAAAAATGGACCTTTATAAGCCGAAAACTCCTTCATTTAACTTTGAGTAGCAAACAATTTAGAGCCAAAGTGTACAACGCAGTTCCTGAATGATGAACTGATTAAAAGAGAAGCATGATAGACGTCGTCGTAAACTCAACAGGAACTCCAAACTCAAACTTTTCTTCTTTTTCTTTGTTTTCCAATTTGTGTTTTTTCTTTCTCTCTCTTTCTGGTTTCTCTCTTTCTTTTTGTTTTCCAAGTTTTTCTCCCCCCGTCCTTTTTTTTTTCTGTGTTGTGTGTGTTACATTGTGGGTTATGTAGGTGTGTGTCATGTGTTTGTGTGGAGGAAGTGGGGAGAGATTGAATGGAAGTGAGAAGGTGGGAAGAGGTTAGGCTAGATTAGGATAAGTTTTTTTCCCTTTTTTTTTAATTAATATTTTAAATAAAATAAAAATAATAAAATCTATTTAAAACTAACAAAACACAAAATAAGTTGAATAACTAGTCTTAGAAATATAATTAAAAAATATTAATATCACTAGATTCTTTATTAAAAATTAAAAGAAGAAGACAAATATAATTTAGATTTTTTTTAAATAAATAATAAAAAATAAAAGCTTATTTAAAATGTGATTCTATATTTTTTTTTGTTTTCAAAACTATTAAACCAAACCTTGTAAAATAGGATGAACTTAAAATATCTAATTTAGACCTAAAAGAAAAAAAAAATGAATACTAAAATGATATAAAAACATTAGGTTTGATAAAAATTAGGTGTTTACAATATTGATAGTGGTGTTAATGGTTGTTCCCTTTTTTGATAACCCTTCCCTTTATTGGTTTTCTGATGTGGGTGTGTGTATATAGAGCTCTCTGTGTGTGTAATTGAGAGGAAAAACGTGAATTGAGGGATTGGAGGGTATGTGGAATTAGGGAGTTTGGTAGGGAGTGAGGAATTTTAATTGAATATTTTGTTAAGTATTGGTTAATTTTGATAAACTATATCAGTGTACTGTCAGGCTGGTAGTAAAGAATCCCATGTTTTATGAAAGAACCAAACATATAGAAGTAAATTACCATTTTGTGAGAGACAAACTTCAAAAAGGTCAAATTAGTATTCATCTCATTTCCACCAATCCACAACTGGCAAACATCTTCGCAAAAGCCTTGACTGGTGTGAAATATTTCTCCATTTTGCGCAAGTTGGTTGTGTATATCTCCCCTCCAACTTGAGGGGGGTCTTGAAATATGTTAGCTAAGTTATGATAGAAAACAGTTAGTGCTGCAGAGCTGTTGGTTAGAGTCGATTAGTTAATTAGTTAGGGTCTTAGTTATGTCTTAGCTGCCAGATTAGATATATTGCTTTGTAAGGCAGCTTAAGTCTTTGTATTGAATCAGTTTTACAGTTTCTCTTCTCATAATAAAATGTGTAATTATGTGATTACACGTTCTCCAAGTTTCTCTCTGTTTCTACTGTTTTACTTCTTCTTCAGTAGAAATTTTCACTATTAAAGTGTTGCAATGGTGTTTATGTACATTCATGGTGCTCAATTGTCACTCCTCAATATAGCTAACGTAATTGATTTGAAAAAAAACACAATTTTTTTTGTCAAAATTAGAAATATGCTTCTTTGGTTTGAACTCAACTAAAAGGAAAATGAGAAAACACGTATCCTAAATATGTATCTTTTACTCGAAGTCGATAGTTATTGAAAAACTCCTCATAGGCTCCTCAAAAATGTATATTATCATCTCATTAATTAGAAGTTCTTCAATTAAAATTCCAAATTAAGTAGTTTGTAATAATTTGTATGATGAAACATTCTATAAGACACGCTAAAACACAAGTGGTTCATATATAGTTCTACAAGCCTGTCAAACAGGCCGGTTTGACACGGCCCGACCCGACCCATCATAGCAGCCCGGCTCGATCAGCCCACAGGATGTAGGGTTTTGGGTCCCCGATTGGGTTATTTTTTTGGGCCCGGTTAATTTGGTCCGAACCAAACCCGATCCAGATCCGTTGGTTAATCGACCCAGAACCGACCCGTTTAATTTATTTATTTTTCAAGAAAAAAATTTTCTTTGACCGTTTGGGTCATTTATATTGTAGTATATATGTTGTAGCATATTTTTAAAAGTAGTACATATATTGAATGGTATGTATATATGTGTATATATAGAATATAGACTCTAAAAGAGTATATATTTAACGTATACATGTGTGTATATATTTTATAAATTGGTATATAACTATATATATAGTGTGTGTATATGTTGTAGTATATGTTTTATTTAAAGTAGTACATATATATTGAATGGTACGTATATATGTGTATATATCATCTATAGACTCTAAAGTAGTGTATATTTAACGTATACATGTGTATATGTTTTATAAATTAGTATATATATCATTATATTGTAGTATATATATTGAAGTATATTTTATTTTAAGTAGTACATATATATTGAATGTACCGTATATATGTGTATATATCTTCTATAGACTCTAAAGTAGGGTATATTTAACGTATACATGTGTATATGTTTTATAAATTAGTAATATATCATTATATTGTAGTATATATCTTGAAGCATATTTTTTAAAGTAGTACATCTATTGAATGATACGTATATATGTGTATATATAGAATATAAACTCTAAAGTAGTATATATTTAACGTATACATGTGTATATTTTATAAAATAGTATATAACTATATATATAGTGTGTGTATATATTGTAGTATATTTTATTTAAAGTAGTACATATATATTGAATGGTACGTATATATGTGTATATATCTTCTATAGACTCTAAAGTAGTATATATTTAACGTATACATGTGTATATGTTTTATAAATTAGTATATATAATGATATATATACTAATTTATAAAACATATACACATGTA